>NC_135656.1:20147719-20435219 GCF_964188315.1 Podarcis muralis | reverse complement strand
CCCTGTTTTGCTGGTATCCATTGGCAATTAACACATTTGAGAGATTCTGTAACTCAGTTGTCAAGTGGTCTTTGTCAGCTAGGCGTTTGGTTCTGGAGATGAGAGTCTTGGCTACGGAGTTTATTTGTGCAGGGTGGTGGTGTGATTGTGCATGTAAGTAGCGGTTGGTGTGTGTTTTTTTCCGGTAGATAGTGTGTCCTAGGGAGCCATCAGGTTTTTTGTAGATTAGGACGTCAAGGAAGGGAAGTTGGTTGTTGGCTTCTATTTCCATAGTGAATTGTATTTTGGGGTGTAGGCTGTTGAGATGTGTGAGGAAGCTGTCCAGTTTTTCCTTCCCGTGTGGCCAAATTACAAAGGTGTCGTCAACATATCTGAGCCAAAGTTTGGGTCTGTGTTCTGACTTGTCTAAAGCATTGGTTTCAAAGTGTTCCATGTACAGGTTTGCGATGACCGGTGAGAGGGGTGATCCCATAGGTGCTCCTTCTATCTGTTTGTATCTTTGTCCATTGTGGATGAAGTACGTGTTGGTTAGGCAGTGGTTGGTCAGGTCCAAGATGTATTCGGGGGGATTGTATTTGTTTTGAATGGTTTTTGAAGATTTGTTTTTGAAGAAAAACTCTTCACAAAGTTCAAGAGGTCAAGACACAAAGGCTTTAGCAACTAATCCACACCTAATGACCCACCTAAGTGGTACTCAGGATATCACTCAAGAAATCACTCAAGATATCCCTCAAGCAACTAAGGAACAAAAGAAGAAAAGGCACACTAGCCTGGGAACTTCCTCTCGGCCCAGAACATTGGAGGCTATACACCACACCCCTCAACAGTATTTATAGGAACTCAAACACTGAGATCCTGCTCTGTTCCAGTAACAAGAAGCCGAAAGCACCAGCCTGAAGATGACGAGTGAGACCTCGTCGAAACGTCGCCTAGACACCCCAACTTTTACACGGGAAGACACCCGAGGACACCAAAACCTGCATACCTATACCCGTGAAAATCTACGAAAGCATATATATATATGTTTATATATGTTTATATTTGTCCAGTAGCACCTGGGTTTGTTCTGGGTATAAGCTTTCGTGTGCATGCACGCTTCTTCAGATACCAACATTTTCCCATTCATCTTGACACCAAATTCATCTTGTCTGACTCCCCCCCCCCCCCGGTTTCCTTTTTTTTTTTTTTTTTTGCATTTCTCCCCCTTGCATACAATTACTTTTCCAATTCATTTTTTAATTCTTATTTTTTAACTAAGATATCAAATTACTTCATAAATGCTACACCAATCCTGCTAATCTTTTAACATATTTACAGTGTTCTTTGACATAATCTATAAATTTTATCCAATCTTGCTTGAGTTTCTTCTCGTCTGTTTTTGAATAACTTTTTATGGGGTTTTATAAAACAAGAATAATGTTATACAAATAAGTATGCCAAGTTTTCTCATGTCATTTGTATGTCATAAAAAAATAGCATAATAAATATGGAGTAATATCAACAACATATGGTTCATTATTGATGGTCAGTGTATAAGTTCTTGGTTCATGAACTGGTTTAAACAAAGGGGAAATAGGATAGAACAGAATCTTATTCTTTCTGTAGGAAGAAAAGAGGGGGAAAGAGGGGATGGGGGGGAATGGTAAGTGAGGTGGTGTCGGGTGGTTATGTTGTGGTGTTGTTCTCGCATTGAATTTTTCATGCCACAAACCAGCTTGGTAATCTTCGGGTGAAGGGTGATATACAAATTTAATAAATGATGATGATGATGATGATAATCAGTGCTTTTTTTCCTGGGGAAAAGGTGGGGGAACTCACCTTGAAAGTTAGTTAGTTAATTATGGGCCTAGTGCCCCCCCCCACACATAGACACATAGACATACCGCAGGCGGTAGCAAAATATTAATATGTATGTGATTAAGGAACTTGAGCGGACAATGATATGGATCAGAAATGGCCACAACTTTATTGATTACAGGTATAGGTGGATTTTGGTCTAAGGTATAGGGTGTATGTCCGTTCCGGCCCTCGCAGATAATAATCATAATAATAATTTGATTTTTTTTTTAAAGGTAAGGGAACTCAAGATGCCCCGAGTTCCTGTTCAAAAACCCCACTTATTATTATTATTATTATTATTATTATTATTATTATTATTATTAATAGGCATCATCAGTGTGCTCTTGTGCCATAAAAGGTAAAGGTACCCCTGCCCGTACGGGCCAGTCTTGACAGACTCTAGGGTTGTGCGCCCATCTCACTCAAGAGGCCGGGGGCCAGCGCTGTCCGGAGACACTTCTGGGTCACGTGGCCAGCGTGACATCGCTGCTCTGGCGAGCCAGAGCCGCACACGGAAACGCCGTTTACCTTCCCGCTGGTAAGCGGTCCCTATTTATCTACTTGCACCCGGGGGTGCTTTCGAACTGCTAGGTTGGCAGGCGCTGGGACCGAGCAACGGGAGCGCACCCCGCAGCAGGGATTCGAACTGCCGACCTTTCGATCGGCAAGCCTTAGGCGCTGCGGCTTTTACCCACAGCGCCACCCGCGTCCCGCTCTTGTGCCATAGCCAAGGGCAAAACTGGACATTATGTTCCCTGGGTCAAAGACTCAGTTTGGCATCTAAGAGCAATAGCTATTCGGGGCGGGGGGGGGGGAGTTAGCTGAGTTTCTTGCTCCTAGTGAAGCTTGCAAAGGGGCTCCATTGAGGCTTCCATCCATGGATATCTATGCACATTGTTTTTTGTATTTTGAAAAGAAGTTCTGGCTTGTTTTGGTTATGATCAAGAACTGCAAGCATGACCCCTATAGGAGCTAATTTTTAATGAGCTCAGACAGCTCCTGCATGTCTTAAATAGACAGGAATTAAGTAGATCTTAGATCTGCTTGCTGACCTCTTCCAAATGTTTGAAGACGTTTTTGCCTCTTTAGAACCAGGTTAATTAAATAACTCTGAAATTATATAAAATACAAACATAAATTAGGGACGGGGGTGGTGCTGTGGGTTAAACCACAGAGCCTAGGACTTGCCGATCGCATGGTCGGCAGTTCGAATCCCCGCGGTGGGGTGAGCTCCCGTCGTTCAGTCCCAGCGCCTGCCAACGTAGCAGTTCGAAAGCACCTCAAAGTGCAAGTAGATAAATAAGGACCGCTTACCAGCGGGAAGGTAAACGGCGTTCCATGTGCTGCGCTGGTTCGCCAGAGCAGCTTCGTCACGCTGGCCACGTGACCCAGAAGTGTCTCCGGACAGCGCTGGCTCCCGGCCTATAGAGTGAGATGAGCGCACAACCTTAGAGTCTGGCAAGACTGGCCCGTATGGGCAGGGGTACCTTTACCTTTACCTTTACAAACATAAATTATAAAAGCAATTTCACTGAATATGCACCTCACTGTAGTAACGGTCATAGAGGTAGCCGTTTTAGTTTGTGGTGCCGCAAGAAGTAACAAACTTATCATTAAATAGGGTCCACTTCATCAGACACATGAAATATTATCCCCACTTGCAGGAGGATTGTAATCAGTGAGATTAGGGGGGAATTAATTCCCCAAAAAATCAGATAGTGGACAATTCAATAAAAGCTCGAAGGTTTGCAAAAACAAGCACGGTGACTCTTCTCTTCATAGCAGAAGTGACAGGTGAAACACAAAACAACTTAGCAATACTGGGTTAATTAATATCTGCAGTGAGACAGGAAACTCTTGTTTTTGTACAGACCCAAAAGAAACTCTTAATAAATTGTAATCCATCTGCTTTACATTGGAGCTCCCTTTGAAATCTCTTTGTTCAAGAATGCCCCCCTTATGATCAGCAACAGAAATCAGATGGTTTTTGAATATTGCCATTTCCTATGCCATATTTGTACTCATTGATTCTTTTCCAAAAGCCTGCTTGACCTATCCGGAATGTGCTGCCTTGTTGTAGCGTGGTTAAATAAGGGATTGGAGCTCCTTCCCAGTGAGGAAAGGGTTTTTGATTTAGAAAAAAATATTCACAGAACATAATCAGCTCACTGGGTTCACTGCCACTGGCTTGTGTCTGGAATGGCCAATGGCTTGTTTGACTTGGATTAGACAACAGTATGAAGGATTGCTCTATCGGTGTCTTTTATACATCATCACCTAATGAAACCAACCTGTTCAGAGGCACTTTGCTACTGAAGACCAGTTGCTATGAGGAAGTAGGCTGGCAAGCTTCCTTGGGATTCCTTGGTTGGTAGATCTTTGGTGGTCTGTTCCAGCTAGGCTACTCTTGCATGCAGACAAGACCTGCAGCCGGATACAAAGGGTTAGTTTGAGTGGGATTTTCTTCCAAGGAAGTTGGTGTTGAATTTCAGCCTTAGGAAATGTCTAGAACAATGTAACAGTGTCATCATCAAGGTACAATCTGGAAAAGTGCCCACTGTTAC
Source organism: Podarcis muralis (assembly GCF_964188315.1). Taxonomy (NCBI): domain Eukaryota; kingdom Metazoa; phylum Chordata; class Lepidosauria; order Squamata; family Lacertidae; genus Podarcis; species Podarcis muralis. Next base: position 20,430,816 of record NC_135656.1, on the reverse strand, counting down.
ATACAGGGTTGTACAACAGCCAATCTTGCTTGCCACACTGTAAGCAACATTGAAAACATGCGTTGGTGGTGTGAGCGTTTAGGCGAGAGAGAGAAATCTGTACTGCACATACTTCATTCTAACATTTGGTTTATTGGTCTTGCCTTCTGTTTAACCTAGTGTTGTGTGTGCACATTTAAGCTCAGTACTGTATTGAGAATACTTGCTTTGATTTCTTTGAGTTGTTATCAGGGCACATGTTGATATTTGGGTTATAGGGGCTCAAGGGCAGGGGAAGGCTAAGAGTGAGTGATTGCTCTGAAAGCGTTATGCTTCTCTCATTCTTAGTTATTTTTCTATGTAGCCGTGAACTTTAGCATAGTGGCTGAAATGCTTCCATAGGCTTACCCAACTTGGTGGCTCTGCTCTCTCTCTTACACGAGCCTCAACATTTAGGATGCAGTGGAGTATTTTGACCATTATGCATGACTGTAATTATTCTTGAAAGCTTTGGCTCCAAAGCCATAATTTTGTGAGCATGTATGTGCACGTCTTTCAAGTTCCCACAGTTGGATAGTCAGGGCAGATTGAGTAAAACGGATTCCTTTATGTAAAAGGAAAGCTTGGACATGCTAGGTGGTGGGTGCTATGAAGCTCCCTTGCTTAAACATTAGCCACAGTTTAGGATTCAGATGACACACTAAACTGTGATTAATTTCAGAAGTGAAATCTTCCAGAATTTGATTGATAAATGAAAGCAAAACTTCTTGGACTGTTGTCTATTGCTGTCTTGTTGGCCTGTTAGTTCTGCGCCTCCAGCAATAGCCAATACAGTGGTACCTCGGGTTAAGTACTTAATTCGTTCCGGAGGTCCGTTCTTAACCTGAAACTGTTCTTAACCTGAAGCACCACTTTAGCTAATGGGGCCTCCTGCTGCCGCCATGCCGCCGGAGCACAATTTCTGTTCTCATCCTGAAGCAAAGTTCTTAACCCAAGGTAATATTTCTGGGTTAGCGGAGTCTGTAACCTGAAGCGTATGTAACCTGAAGCGTATGTAACCCGAGGTACCACTGTAACTGTTTTCATTTAGCCAATATTTTCATGGCACTCTCTTTACCGCAGAAAAGGCAATATTTAACTACAACTGCTTATCTCTAAAACTTCTCAGACTCTTGGTGCCTGTTGCTGCCAATGTCTTCTCTTAGTGCCAGATAAATGTTTCCTGCAAAATCCAGATGTTATTTGGCCTTGTATTTGTGCATCAAATCTCTCTAATCCAAACAACTGTAGGTGGATCAGCATAGTTACTTCCATTGTTGATGCTGTTCAGTCAGTGAGATAGCCATATGTTGACTTTAAGGCCAGGTGTTGATTTGAACCTGGAGAATGTCAAGGGCCAGTGTGGTGCAATGGTTATAACATTGAACTGGGACTGGGGAGATGTAAGATCAGCCAAGGAGCTAACTGGGGCTGCACCCTTCTCCCCACGAGCCTGGGCATCAGCCTCATTGAATTTAAAATGACTTGCTTTTGATTGGGCGCTGTGAATAACCTTGTGCTTTTTGGAGCATTCGTGTTCTTGGCCTAATCTTCCTTAGTCCAAGCTGTTACTAACGAGCTCCAGGAATCCTAGGACAACGGAGCATTTAGTATTGAGATTCTGTTAAAAACATGAATTTGCAGTATAGTTACCCAAGTTTCCAAGCAAGTCCATGTAACTCAATGGTCCACAATATTAGATGGAACACCTGTCCACATGGGCTTTTGGTCATCATTTGTGGCCCAAAGAAGAGAAAACAGAACCAACTCAGAGCTGTAGCCTAGAGACACTTATTGCTTGCCCCAGATGTGCAAGCAAGAAGCCTCTTCTAATGAAATGTAGCTGCCTGCAGGCAGTGTTTTTTACGCCGGGGCAAGCTGGCATCTTAGATGGCATCCTGTTCTTAATCAAAATCCTGTTCTCTGATTAGCCTTGGCATTGATGTTTCTGAATAAGATACAGTACTTGCCTTTTCTGACCAAAGCATTGGACCAGTGCAAAAAGGATCCCTGACACAATTGATGGATGTTACTTTTTCTCCACTCTGCTTCTGTGTGCTGCATCCCTCTTCATGCACAACTGCTCATTCATGCAAGTGCCTGCTCATAAAATCATAGAAATGGAGGGGGCTGTATTATAGACCGTCTTGTGTGTCTGACTGCTTGATGGAAGAAATCTTGAACTCTAGAGAACATTCTGGCTGAGGTTTATGAGAGTTGGACTCCGAACAACCTCTGCAGGATCCCAGATTGCCCATCCCTGACCTAAAGTAAATACCGTACTTTTCGCTCTATAAGACGCACCTAGTTTTTGGAGGAGGAAAACAAGAAAAAAAAAAATTCTGAATCTCAGAAGCCAGAACAACAAGAGGGATCGCTGCGCAGTGAAAGCAGCGATCCCTCTTGCTGTTCTGGCTTCTGGGATAGCTGCGCAGCCTGCATTCGCTCCATAAGACGCACACACATTTCCCCTTACTTTTTAGGAGGGAAAAAGTGAGTCTTATAGAGCAAAAAATACGGTACTTTTTTTTCTTGCCCAGGAATTTTATATGCTGTTTGAACTGTTTCCTTTGCTAACTTTTTTAAAAAGTGTATTCTTTTTATTCCAATGTGAATGTAGCTTTCATTATTTTTAACCTTGGTAAACAGCCCTGGAATCTGTTTCAGTGAAGGATAATATATGCGATTAATTTTTAAGAGACCTTACACTACTGCAGTTGTGCTGTCCTGAGTTGCCGCATCAGTGGTTTGTTCCCCTAACATGGATGCTTTATTTATTGTGCTGGATAAATAATATACTGTACCAGCTGATAAGTTGAGATTTACTCATGCAACCACCTGGCCCTATGTCCCTTTTTTTGCCTTGCACAGCATGGTGGAGGATCTGGCCTAAAAGATCTAGGGGGAGAAAATAGTGCTTCCCTTCTCCTTTTCCTGCCACTTCTGTTTTATGTATACTTCCTTTTTTTTTTCTGAAGCACTGAAAGAGCAAGTGAAGTCTTAACTGGAAGGGGACTTCAAAGTCCTTTGAATGTGGCTTAAAGAGGAAGTTGAGCTTTACATAATGGTAGAGCATCCTGTGTTTTTCTGAAGATCAAGAAGTTACATCTGGCTAACATCTCTGCAGCCTCTCTGATTGAGAGAAACGTTTTAAACAACTTTTCCATCTGGACCAGGATTGATTTCTCTCCTACTGAGTGGCTTAATTCTCTTTCCAAACCAGATTAAATTTACAAACTAGCTCTATTCTTTATCGTGTGAAATGGTTATTGCAAAATCATTTTGGCACCTTGCGGTGGTATTTGCCCTCAGAAAGTCTGTTCTGAAATTCGGCTGCTCTGCTTAGCATAAATTAGGCACGTTGCCGTACAATTAGTGCCAGTTTTTAAATTTGCACCACTGGCTTCTCTTTCCTTGCATCGTTGCATTGCTGATTGCATGAAGCTGTTGATTAAATGAGGGTGGCAGCAGCGGACCTTTCTGGAATGGATGAGAATGGCTTGTGCCCAATCACTCTTTCCCCCCCTTTATGCCTGGTTTTCAGGACAGAAACTGCCCACGCTGCTTTTCTCCTTAATGTAAGCAAGATGCTTTGTTCTGTTTTGTTAATCAAGGATGTGCGAAATTCTGGGGGGAAGGCTGCCTAATTCTGTCATAGTCATTCTGCTTCCCCACTGCAGTGCAGATCCTTTTGATGAGCGATGCCAAGTGACATCCACAGGCTAAGCCAGATGTGGTGTGGGAAGACCTATAATCAGCTCTCCTGTTTTCTTTTTTAAACTTTAAATTGGATGCAAGGAGCACCAAGTTCAATTGCAGCGACGAGAGGGGGAGATGCTGTTCCTTCCTGTGCCATTTCTCGAGTCTAAATCGTATTGTTAAAATAGTTTGTAGGGATCAGCACAAAATGTCAAGATGTCTGTGTATTCAAGAACATGGGTTATGAAAATAAATGAATAAAATTGTAGTCTCACAAAGTGCTTACAAATGTGTTTACAGCCCTGCTCCCCAAACCAGCTGTTAAACTGCCTGGGGAGGGGGATATGTCTCTTCCCCCCTCCCCATGGAGCTAACCGTAACTTTGAGAGGGGAAGTGGTTTTTACTTTGGAGACCTTGTTTCTTAGATTTAGGAATACCGATTGGGCTGTTCATTCTCGTTTTCTGACAGGTATAAATAATTAAATTAATGATGATGATAATTGTATTCCTGTAATTTTTCTCTGTTGTACTACATGGATTTGAGAGCTCTCCTGCACCCTGTGATGTTACTACAGTCATACCTTGGTTTTTGAACAGCTTAGCTCACGAACAACTTGGAAATCGAACGCTGCAAACCTGGACGCAGGTGTTCCGGTTTGCGAACATTGCCTCTGAAGCTGAACGTCCAGCGCGGCTTCCGATTGGCTGCAGTACGCTCCTGCAGAACTGCTCCTGCAGCCAATCGGAAGCTGTGCCTTGCTTCTTGAACATTTCAGAAGTTGAACGGACTTCTGGAACGCATTCTGTTCAAAAACCAAGGTGCAACAAATTCTGAATGGCAAGAGGCCGATTGGTTTTGGCCCTGCCCTAGTTGGCCCGGCCTCTCATGCCTTTTGTCTCCTTCCAGATCAAAGAGAGTGCGGCACTGACAAGGGATGTACTTGAGCAGCATTTTAACGACTTGAAAGGGACCTTGAGGAAGCTTCTGGATGAGCGGTTGGTGTCCTTGCTACAAGAAGTGGATGCCATCGAAGAGGAGAGCATCAAACCATTGGACGAGTGCCGAAAGCTAATAGAACAGGGTGTTGGCACTGCTGATGAACTCCTCCGGGAAGGTAGGAGGCCGTCTTAAAAACATGCCAGTTCTTTTTGAGCATGGGGGCTCCCCAAAAAAACCCCTCACTTGTTTACAGCACACATGCAGAGATTACACTGTCTTGCCCCACTCCTCTGCCAATGATGCCCCTGCATCTTAGGTGACAATTGACTGCTCATGCTTAGGTACCAATATAAACATACAAGACACCTCCAAGCGATGTAGAATCTCAATTGGCTCCTCCCTTGGGTGGAAGGAACCAAATGCACCTATGACACCGTATTTTTTGCTCTATAAGACTCACTTTTTCCCTCCTAAAAAGTAAGGGGAAATGTGTGTGCGTCTAATAATAATAATAATAATAATAATAATAATATCTTTATTGTCATTGCCCCCTCTCGGGGACAACGAAATTACTTGGCTGCTCCATCCACCCAGGTAGGGGGCACTCCACACAAAATCAAAACAACTATAAAAACACTAATTAAAACAATACAGTATAATACAGCAAGGAAGATTAGATGACTTTCAAAGTCCAGGCTTCCCATTCAGGGCCGAGATCGCTCTGGAGAAGAAGCTGTTCTTAAGACGGCTCGTTCTTGTCTTCATCGTCCTGTATCTCCGTCCCGACGGCAGGAGCTCGAAGAGACAGTGACCAGGATGCGATGGATCTTTTACTATGTCCAGTGCCTTCCTATGGCACCTTGTGGCATAAATCTGCTCTAAGGTGGAGAGTGGGCAGCCAACAATGCTCTCTGCTGCCTTAACAACTCTGCACAACCCCATCCTGTCCTGGGTAGTACAGCTTCCGTACCACACACATAAGCCATAAGTGAGCACGCTCTCAATGGCACAGTGATAGAAGGCAAGCAGCAGTTTCTGCGGAAGATGGTTTTTCCTTAGAATTCTCAAAAAGTACAGTCTCTGCTGCGCCTTCTTCACAAGCCCCCTTGTGTTGACACTCCAGGACAGATCCTCTTGTAATTCAATGCCCAAAAATCTGAACGTTGTTACCCTCTCCACACAGACCCCATCAATCAAAAGTGGCTGGACATTGCTCTTCTGTCTCCTGAAGTCCACCACAAGCTCCTTTGTCTTCCTTGTATTTATGAGCAAGTTGTTAGCTCTGCACCACTCTGTCAGCCGCTCCACCTCATCTCTATAGTCCGTTTCACCCTCCCTTTCAGAGATGAGCCCAATCACGGTTGTGTCATCTGCAAATTTGACAACCCTATTACTAGGGTGAGCAGCGACACAATCGTACGTGTAGAGAATGTATAGGAGCGGACTGAGTACGCATCCCTGTGGTGTTCCTGTGTTAGTCTTAAGCATACTAGAGGTATAAGGGCCCAACCGAACCCTCTGGGGGCGGTCTGACAAAAAGTCCAATATCCACCCACAAAGTGATAACGGAAGCCCCAGATCTTCCAGTTTAGACATCAGACGTTGTGGTATAATGGTATTAAATGCCGAGCTGAAATCTAAAAAAAGCAGTCTGGCATAACCCCCCCGCTGCTCCAAATGTGCAAGAACGGCATGGAGGGCAATCGCCACAGCGTCCTCTGTCGATCTTTTCGTTTTATAAGCAAATTGGAATGTGTCCAGTCCCTCTGGTAGGCAGGCAATGACATAATTTCGTACCAGCTTTTCAAAGCACTTCATGATTATAGGTGTGAGTGCTACTGGACGAAAGTCATTCAGATCTTCCGGGTTAGATTTATGGAGCGAATGCAGGCTGCGCAGCTATCCCAGAAGCCAGAACAGCAAGAGGAGGGATTGCTGCTTTCACTGCGCAGCGATCCCTCTTGCTGTTCTGGTTTCTGAGATTCAGAATATTTTTTTTCTTGTTTTCCTCCTCCAAAAACTAGGTGCGTCTTGTGGTCTGGTGCGTCTTATAGAGCGAAAAATACGGCGTTATGCACTTGGAGCCTGTCCACATGACTGCCAAGCATGCAGGGTCTCTGATTGGTACACCCACACACATCCTTGGTGAGGGGATGGGATTAGCTGCTGCAAGACCCCCTTCGCACATGCTTTCTATGCATGCGGATGTTTATGTGCAACACGCCCTCCGCACACACAATAGTTCTATTTCATTTAAGGTGCACATGGCATCAGCTAAGGTCATTGTGCTAGATTGGCCTTCCCCAACTCCCATCAGACTCAGCCAGCATGGCCAATGGGCAGGGATGATGGCAGTGGCGTGCGGTGAATTTTTTTGCAGGTGAACAATTAGGGCCAGAGGCACCAGCTTGCAAGGGTTCTTTTTTCTGAGGTGGGGGGACGTCCTGCACGTGACGTCTTGACATCACATGCGTGAGCATCGCACCTCTCTCCCTCAGCCAGGCAGAAGTTCCTCTGGCTTTGGGAAGGAGATACCAGGCCTCTGAAAGGATGCTGGAGCCTTCGTTCCCCAAACCGGATGGGCTCTCTACAATAGAATTATAGAGTTGAAATGAATCTTGAGGACTATCTAGTCCAAGCCCCTGCAATGCAAGAATCTCAGCTATATCATACATGACAGATTACCATCCAACCTCTGCTTAAAAACCTCCAAGGAAGGGAGTCGACCACCTCTCATAGGAGTCCGTTCTTACTGCTGGAAAGTTCTTCCTGAAGTTTAGTCATAATCTCATTTCTTGTAAGTTGAATTCACTGGATTGGGTCCTAGCCTCTGGAGCCATTACATCTGTTGTAGAAATACCTTCTGATGCAGAATTGAATGTTGCATGTGTCCAGTTGCTGCCTCCAGGTCAGGGTTGCCTTTTCTCAATAAAAAAAATATGTAAAGGGCTCCTGACCATTAAGTCCAGTCGTGAACGACTCTGGGGTTGCGGCGCTCATCTCGCTTTACTGGCCGAGGGAGCCGACATTTGTCCGCAGATAGTTTTTTCCAGGTCATGTGGCCAGCATGACTAAGCCGCTTCTGGCGAAAGCAGAGCAGTGCTCAGAAACGCTGTTTACCTTCCCGCCAGAGCGGTACCTGTTTATCTACTTGCCCTTTGATGTGCTTCCGAACTGCTAGGTTGGCAGAAGCTGGGATGGAACAACAGGAGCTCATCCCGTTGCGGGGATTCGAACCACCAACCTTCCAGTCGGCAAGCCCAAGCCTCAGTGGTTTACACCACAGCACCACTTTTCTCAATAGGAACCTCTTAATTTTTATTTTTTATTCCAGGAGAAACTGTCATCCATGGTGTAACAGGGGAGGAGAGTGACAAGCTTTGCAGCTTTACCAAAAAGGCATTGCATATTCAGCTGGATAGGTAAGAGCATGGGTAGGCAAACTAAGGCCCGGGGGCCGGATCCGGCCCAATCGCCTTCTCAATCCGGCCTGCGGACGGTCCAGGAATCAATGTGTTTTTACATGAGTAGAATGTGTCCTTTTATTTAAAACGCATCTCTGGGTTATTTGTGGGGCATAGGAATTCGTTATTCTTTTTCTCCAAACTATAGTCCGGCCCCCCCACAAGGTCTGAGGTACAGTGGACCAGCCCCCTGTTGAAAAAGTTTGCTGACCCTGGGTAAGAGCCGTGAATTGAGGGTGGAAGTTTGATACTTGTGGTGTGACTGGCTGATAATGGGTGTCAGGGTTTTCCCAATTTAGGACAGTTGATCTGAATGAGAAACACCTCTTTTCTTTAAAAAAGGGTACAGTCTAGACCAGCCTTTCCTGACCCGGTGCCCTCCAAATGTTTTTGGGACTGATGGGAGCTGTAGTCCAGAACATCTGGAAGGTACAAGGTTGGGCAACGCTGGTTTAGACTTCCCTGGCCTGTTAGTACATGAACTAGCAAGACTGGTGTTCATAGCAGCATTTAACCTTCCAGCTCAAAACACAGTCTGACCATCATTTGAAATGCCTGGATTTCAGAAGAGGTTACTGTGAAACTCGAGTAGGCTAAATTTTGGGTTTTGTAAAAGGCTTTTTGAGGTTGTGGAGATAATCAAATACATGTGCACTCTCTTGTAAATTCTGACTCTGTAATCAAATCAAGAGCGCCAAACCTTTGTTGATTCTTTGAAAACAGTTGCTTATCAAGTTACTAGCAGTACTGAATAGTCTCTCTCTCTCTGTCTCTCTAGTTTGCCAGAAGTACCATCCTTGGTTGATGTACCTTGTTTATCTGCACAACTGGATGACACTCTCCTTACAGTAGTGAGAAATCAGATCTTTAACCATGGGGCAGTAGCATCTCGACCACCAATACAGATAGAAGAGCTGATTGAGAAGCCTGGGGGCATCATTGTTAAGTGGTGCAAGGTTGGTGGAAAAGAGCCTTTTCAAGATCAGTCTCCAATATGCACTCACTTTCTTTTTGTTTGTGCTTTAATCACTTTCATTTAAGCGAGTGGCGCTGTGGGTTAAACGACAGAACCTAGGACTTGTGGACTTGTGCCGATCAGAAGGTCGGCAGTTCGAATCCCCGCAACGGGGTGAGCTCCGTTGCTCGGTCCCTGCTCCTGCCAACCTAGCAGTTCGAAAGCACACAAAGTGCAAGTAGATAAATAGGTACCGCTCCAGCGGGAAGGTAAATGGCATTTAAGCGGGTGGCACTGTGGGTTAAACCACAGAGCCTAGGGCTTGCCGATCAGAAGGTCAGCGGTTCGAATCCCTGCGACGGGGTGAGCGCCCGTTTCTCGGTCCCTGCTCCTGCCAACCTAGCAGATCGAAAGCATGTCAAAGTGCAAGTAGATAAATAGGTACCGCTCTGGCGGGAAGGTAAATGGCATTTCCGTGCGCTGCTCTGGTTTGCCAGAAGCGGCTTAGTCATGCTGGCCACATGACCTGGAAGCTGTATGCCTGCTCCCTTGGCCAGTAAAGCGAGATGAGCGCCACAACCACAGAGTCGTCTGCGACTGGACCTAACGGTCAGGGGTCCCTTTACCTTTAAGACAGTTTGTGATTATTGATTCTCAGGCAAGACAGTTTGCAGTTACTCTGACCTCATAGACTGAAAGTCCAATCCTAACCAGGTATACTCAGGAGTAAGTCCTGTTGAATTCAGGGGAGCTTACTCCTGGGTAAGTGGGGTGTAGCATTAGCTGGCTATGATATTCTTCACGTTACATGTTTTCAAAAATCTGTCTTTTTCTGCTTTGCCTTGGAATGTTTTAGACAGTTTCTGCAGACTTCTTGAAGTTCTTTGCAAAACCAAAATTAACTTGCAGCATCTATAAGCAAAGTCTATAAGAAGAAGGGTACAGAAAAGATGCCTTCCTCTCTCTGCATTGACCCAAATTATTCCCCTTTTGAAATTACAGTATATTTCATTGCTTCATATTTCATAGACTCAGGAAGCTTCTCCACAAATTAAAGACTTTCTCATGAATTCATATTACAAGTAGCAGTTTTTAACTCCATGATTGTGTGGCTTACAAATGCCTACTTTGAGATGGTTCCCTAAACAGATATGCACTGCATTTTTGGATAACTGTTTGCTTTTAAAAAAAGAAGTAGCCAGCCTACATAGTGAGTGAAGACAGATATCTCGCTAATGATTGCAAACAGCTACAATGTTCACATATTGATTTATTTAAATTATTATTATTATTATTATTATTATTATTATTATTATTATTATTATATTGCGTCTTTAGGCCAAGGTTAGGAACATTACACATAACATTGCTGTATAGGAGAGCAGAATACAAATGCAATACAATAGTAACCACCCTCAACAACCCGTTAAAGAAAACACAACTCCATAAGGATAGTCAATGCAGTAATAAAATAGGACCATCATGTCACCAGCTGCTTCCTGGTCTTCTTTGCCTCCGACAGGATTTATTGCTGCAGTCAATGAAACTCCAGTGTTCAAGGGAGACTTTGGTGGTCTGCATGGCTTCCTTTTCCCTTCCTTGCGATTTCTTGCCATTCTTGACTGCCATTCTCCTTTGTTCCGTCCTTTTCCTTCTGAAACTTCACAGGTTGTTTGTTTATTTACTTATATGCCATTTGCATGTCAAAATAGCTTCTAAGCAGTATAAAATAAATTACTTGTTTTGTTTTGTGTTTTAAAAACACGACATAATTAAATTTCACAATAAAACAATGCCCTCAATAAATCATTAAAAACCATACAGTAAAAAACAGCCCTTTCAGAAGCATAGCAATTAAACCGACTCAAAATACAATTAAAACAGTTGGATCAGATAGTTTAAAGTTCAGTGGAATGCTTGTCTAAACTGGTTCTTGGAGCCCCCATACCTGTTTCTTTTTCTTTCCACAAAAATTACAAAGAGTGAGTTCAAATGAAACATGCAAGCTAAGTCCCTTATGCAAATCGAACATCAGTTTGCATGATTATCTGTACATTATTTTATTCAGAACACACAATTGAACTTTCTGGGCACCCCAATTTATTTATTTGCTGCAGAATGCAGTTACCGCTGAATTTTTTTTCTCCTTTCGCTGCTGTGACATGAGAGCTTGTGTTGCCCTCCTTCCCCTTGGGAGAGGTCTCTTCAGGACTTCCTGACCCGTGTGACCCTGAGCCAGCAAAAATAACGTGTTGCTGCTTTGCAATATTACCTTGACAACGTTGCACTTCGGAGAGCTAGCAAGATAGTTGAATTGGAGGAAGATTAAAGGCAGTGTGTTAATCCAATAACTGGGCTCTGTTTCAGGTCGATGAGGACTTTGTGCCACAAGATTACAGGCTCCAGTATCGGAAGAGTACGGCCAGCCACTTTGAAGATGTGTATGTCGGCTCGGACACAGAATTCATAGTGCTCCATATTGATCCCAATGTCGATTACCAGTTCAGGGTCTGTGCACGAGGAGATGGCCGCCAAGAATGGAGCCCGTGGAGTGTTTCTCAGACTGGTCGTTCCACCTTGGTGCCCCATGGTATTATTCTTCGTATTTATTATTATTATTATTATTTACTATATCTATCCCGCCCATCTGACTAGATTGCGCCAGCCACTCTGGGTGGCTTCCAGCATATACAGAAACATAATCAAACATGAAAAACTTCCCAATACAGGGCTGCCTTCAGATGTCTTCTAAAAGTCAGATAGTTGTTTATTTCCTTGACATCTGATGGGAGGGCGTTCCACAGAGCAGGCGCCACCACCAAGAAGGCCCTCTGCCTGTTTCCCTGTAACCTCACTTCTTGCAGTGAGGGAACCGCCAGAAGGCCATCGGAGCTGGACCTCAGTGTCCGGGCTGAACGATGGGGGTGGAGACTCTCCTTCAGGTATACTTGGCCAAGGCCGTTTAGGGCTTTAAAGGTCAGCACCAACACTTTGAATTGTGCTTGGAAATGTACTGGGAGCCAACGTAGGTCTTTCGGGTCATTATTAATATAATTACCATCTTGATGCCCAATTGATGCAAGGACTTGCAGAGGACTTCCCCCGACAGGACTCAGTTGGATCCTGCTCAGTTGGATTCCAGTGGGACTTCTCTGTGAGTGGACGTATCTGGGTCCGGATGTAGGTGTGTTTAGGAACAGAGATTGCCATCTTTGTAACGCTGCTGGTGTGGAGTCCCCACCCCCACCCCAACTTCAAAATAATGCAGTCTTCCCATTTTGGAGTGCAGACAAATGTTCTCTAAACATGAGAGCTGCAGTCCCTCTTTTCCTGGGTGGTGAGCTGGGGTCCCAACATCCTGGGAAGGCTGTGTTGCATCGCACGGCCACCTTGCACCTCTGAGTAATGTGCACGTGCGTGCTAGTTCCTGTTTGCCCTTCCTTTGTTAGAATGGACGCCTGGCTTTGAAGGCTACAGCTTAAGCAGCCGAAGAAACATTGCGCTTCGAAATGATTCACAAGTGGGCGGGGTGCTATACTCCAGGGCTCCAACCTACTATTGCGGTCAGACATTGACATTCCGGTAAGTCATTTTGCTTAGCTAACGTGCCACAGCATGTTTTCCCCAGCAGGATTTTGTGTGTGTGCTTGCATTTGTTTCTTTCTTCCTTGAGCATAGCTGTCAACCGTCCCTTATCTGGCGGGAAAGTCCCTTATCCCAGCGCTGTGTCCCGCTGCTGTCCCTTATTGATGATGTCCCTTAATTTTCCCGGGTTTCAAAGGAAGCAGCTCCTCTCCCTCCCTCCCTCCCTCCCTCCCTCCCTCCCTCCCTGCCGGCCAGGGAGGAGGGAGGCTCCAACTGTGTTGCTTGGCTGCATTGCTCACCCAATAAGGAGTCTAAGAACGACTGGGGGGTGGAGCTTGCATGCCTTGTGCCGATCAAATCGGCCGCGTTGCCTGGGGACTCGTCTTTGCTCAGCGCTTCCCAGCGGAGAGGTGACGGTGGTTTTCCTTGCTGCATCCCCTTTGCCGGGTTGCTGCGCTGTGGGAACCACCGCTTGAGGCTTTGTTTGGCTGCTGGCTGGGCTTTCTGCCTTTGGCTCGGAGGGGCTCAGAAGTTGAACATACCCGTAGTCAGAAAATCCCTTATTTTGGCTGTGGATCCCTTATTTTTGAGGCTGCTGGTCCCTTATTTTCAAATCTGTAAGTTGACAGCTATGTCCTTGAGAGATCTGGCCACCTGTTGTCTTGACTCAGTTTGACACATTGTCTGATTTTACCCAGCATTCCTAACCGTTGCCTTATTTTACCCAGCATTCCTTGAGCACAAAAGGGGCAAACCTGTAGCACCAAGGGCAGTGTTAGAAACTCAAGATATATAATCTAGGCACCATGTGGCTCTTTAAACCAAGGTTACAGTTGCCAAATTGGAATGTCTAGTTGCTTTTTGGGGGCAAGATGGCTCTAAAAGTCTTTTTCTTTTCTTTTCCAAATGATGGACTGACTGTGATTGATTCTCAGTTAAACATCTGGCTAGATCAGATGACAACCTTGAGCTAGGTTAAGAACTCTGAGGACTTAAAGAAGAAAAGTAACTTTATCCAGGGACAGTCCACATATATATACTGGCCTGTTCCAACCACTTTTTCTTAACGGTGACATGGATCATTCATAATGTGAGAATACTATTCACAACTGTGAGTGGGGCAGTGGGATGGGAGGCAGTGGAAGACAGGAGTGCCTGGCGTGCTGTGGTCCATGGGGTCACAAAGAGTCAGACACAACTAAATGACTAAAGAAACAACAACAATTAGGAAAAAACTCTTCTCTGCCTGCGTTAGATCCTAGAGAGCTCCTGCAAGAGTAGACAATGGTGTCTGGTTTAATGTAGAACATTCACTTCGAAGCACATCTGAACCAATGGCTATAAATAAGTGCAGAAGTTTAAAATAGTATTTTTAAAAAAACATTTAAAAACCCAACAACATTGGCTGACAAAATCTGATTGTAATTCTCGGGTTTGCTTTTCCAAAGAGAGCTAGATTGCTTCCAGATGGAAGAGATTTAGGTTTTCCGTACGCTGCCCCCCATTTTGCAACACACATTTTTGGCTCTTGGGAGACAGGAAAGCTTGGTGGGAGTATTCGCAGTGCAATATAGCTACAATTTTGAGCTGTACTCAAAATGTCTTGACAGGCGACTCATTATTGCCCAACCTGTCCTTTAAAAAAATAATAATAAAGCAAGCAAAACCAATGTAATTTCCTCCTGAAAATTTCAAGCGATACTTATCGCTCGGCACATGTTCCATATCCAGTTTGCTTTCATTGCAGGCTATAGGAAATTGCGTCATCTCTAAAATAAACTGGTGGGTTTTCTTTTATGTCTGCCACTATGATCAATCTCTACAACTTCCCTGGTATGTTTAACCGGCAAGAAGCAGGGCTGTAAATGTGCTCCTCTTCTTGAATAGGTCCAATCTGCAGGTGTTTTGTCTCATTGGTCAGCCAGATAACATTCTTCCACGAATAGTGGGGATTTTTTTTGAAAGGGGAAAAAGAATGATGTCTGCCCTTCCCCATTAATAACCCTCTGAACAAGGATAATGCAGTGTTTTCACATAGCTGTGCTTATGACGCATTGATGAAATGGGAAGATAAATGGGTTATTTAACTCGAATCAGAATGAATACTAGAGTAATTAAAACTTGAAAAATGTTGTTTTTCTTTAAATTAAAAAAAACTGTCTAAAACTGTAAGAATATTAGAATATTTAAAAAAAGCACCTGTGGTTGTTTGCCTGGGGGTCTAGGTACATGATGTGGCCAAATATTGGGTTGTTTTTGTTTTGAGTATTTTGTGTTTTTATATCGTCATTTTATTCTGAGAACTACCCTAAGACCTGTGGGTGTAGTGTATAGGGTTAATGGGACACGGGTGGCGTTGTTGTATAAACCACTGATCAGAAGGTCGGTGGTTCGAATCCCCATGACTGGATGAGCTCCTGTTGCTCTGCCCCAGTTCCTGCCAACCTAGCAGTTCCAAAGCACGCCAAAAGTGCAAGTAGGTAAATAGGTACCACTGTAGGAAAGGTTCCCGATACATTTGCAATATTTTTGTACTTTAACAATACCTTACAAGTATTTGGTCTTTTGGAAGACATTTTACCCATACAGTGTTAAGGTAAAACTTGGAGACAATGTTGGGAAGGGAATGTGTTTATAAAACTTGTATCTATTTACCTCAGCATACGTACTTTGTATTATGACTTTTTAATAAAAGTTTGTCCATCTGCTTGACAAGTGTTATTCCATTACTATTGACTTACTATACACTGGTGGCGCTGTGGTCTAAACCACTGAGCCTCTTGGGCTTGCCGATCGGAAGGTCAGCGGTTCAAATCCCCACGATGGAGTGAGCTCCCGTTGGTCTGTCCCAGCTCCTGCCAACCTAGCAGTTCGAAAGCACGCCAGTGCGAGTAGATAAATAGGTACCACTGTAGCAGCAAGGTAAACAGCATTTCCGTGCACTCTGGTTTCCGTCACGGTGTTCCATTGTGCCAGAAGTGGTTTAGTCATGCTGGCCACATGACCCGGAAAGCTGTCTGTGGGTGAATGCCGGCTCCCTCAACCTGAAAGCGAGTTGAGCACCACAATCCCATAGTTGCCTTTGACTGGACTTAACCATCCAGGGGCCCTTTACATTTTTTCTAATAGGGCAGTATACAAAATTTAATTTAATTAATTAATAAGTAATAATAATTTGGGTCTCTTTCCTAATGTGATCCCTCAGCACTTTGAATGTCATCTCTTTATCTGTGTGATAGTTCAACATTCTTAGATGTGCCTATATCCAAAATGGCACATGACCCCATGAATACATTGGATCAGCTTATACCCTGAGCTGTCACAGTTTTGCCAGTTTACTTCAGTGCTGAATGAGTTGCACATAGTGTGGCTCCATGTGCTGAGAATGAATGGGCAAACCCTCACCTAGAGAGATTTTATGAATTGGTGTTTTTTTTTGCTTTAGTTTGCTCCACTTTAACAAAGAGGCAGCCGTTCCAACGAGCCACAGATTCAGCAATAAAGTTCCCTCTACCAATTTACTGCCGATGAACTGAGGCAAACGCCAACGTCAACATTGTTGCCATAATTTTCAGGGTGTGGGTGTGCGCTGATACCATAAGAAACATGCATTATCATTGATAAAAACTCGTACAATTTATATTAATACCTCAAAATGCATCTGACTTTCTCCTCAGAATTGAAACAGTTGGTCAGCCGGACAAAAAAGACAGTATAGGTGTTTGTGTGGCGCAGCAGAATGGCGCTGATTCCCTGCAGAGAGATAAAGCAGTTTGCGTGAGCACCAACGGTGAGTTGCCCAAGAATTCACTTGCACAACTTTTCTTAAATGAAAAATAATCTGATTTATCCCAGATATAGCCCTCTTCTGCCCTCTAATATAGTCTACAAATTCCAGAACTATATAAAACCTTAGAACTGTAAATTTGTTTATTTTTAGAACTTACTCGTTTTATTTTTATTTCGGAAAATTTATATCCTGCTTTCGAAGGTGAAGCTTCAAAAATTTGGGAGCCACCTCCCAACCTGGTGACCTCCAAACAGCAACGGGAAATTTATAAGTCTCTCTTCAGGGCACAACCTTCTCCCAAGGCAGCTTCATTCAAATACAACAGGCATAGGCAAACTCAGCCATCCAGCTGTTTTGGGACTACAACTCCCATCATCCCTAGCTAACAGGACCAGTGGTCAGGGATGATGGGAATTGTAGTCCCAAAACACCTGGAGGGCTGAGTTTGCCTATGCCTGAAATACAATATAACTTAGCTTTATATCCATAGCAGCGGCTCTTGGCTGGAGCATGATGGAGGGGGTGTCCCTGGGTGCTGATAGCCTCAGCAGAAAGTGTGCCTATTTAACACACATTTAATTATCGCTGACTTCCATTTTTGCCTCTCAATGGCATTCAACTCCCACCTTACAGTTTTCCCCATTATTTACCTGCCAACTAACATTTCACTTCGTGCATCGTGACAAAGCAGGACTGTGTCCACAAAAGCTTACGCCTTAATAAATGTATTCGTCATTAGGGTGCTGCAGGACTCCAAGAGACTTAGCAGGGCTAGTAGTCCGGAAATTTATATGAAATCAACGCATTATGGAGCAAAGGGTAGGGCTCTTGAGAACAGACTTGTAGAATCTTGGTTCTCGAACTTAATCTGTTCCAGGAGTCCGTTTTACTCCCGAAACCATTCAAAAACCAAGGCGTGGCTTCCGATTGGCTGCAGGAGCCAAATACAGATGCCAAAAATATATATAATTTGGCATCTGTATTTGGCTTTTTGTGATTTGGTGTGATTTGAAATGTTTTAATTTGGTTTTAATTGGTTTAAAATGGAAAACTTAATAAAAAAATTTTTTAATAAATAAATAATAAAAATTGGACCGATTAACTAATGCTGATTTCTTGCTGGCCTAATAACCTTTATAAAGTTTGTTTGCAAGGCTTCAAAGAAGGATAGAATAGTCAGATCACAATCCAGACATTACTGGGTTTTCATGTCTAGTTGATTGTTGTCCATGAAAGCTCATGTTTCTTGCCTTACCTGTTCCAGGTGCTGTCTTTGTAAACGGAAAAGAGATGACAAACCAGTTGCCTGCGGTTACTTCAGGATCAGCTGTGACATTTGACATAGAAGCTGTGAATTTAGGCCCTTCCAATAATAATAATGAAGGGGGGAACTTCAAACTCAGAGTGACGATTGGCTCCAACAACAGGGAAGTGGTCTTTGACTGGGTACTCGATCAGTCCTGCGGTTCTCTTTATTTTGGGTGTTCGTTCTCCTATCCAGGCTGGAAGGTGCTGGTGTTCTAACGTCTCCACCTCTAAAATGATGCCGATGGTTTTAAACTGTATCATTCCTCCAGTGGTTGGACTTGGTGATACAGCGATTAAGTAGTGCAGGCTCTGAGTACACTGGTGTGAGTCTTTGCAGGAGGGAGCCCCCTAACGCAACCTGCCGATGTGATAAACATTACTTGAACTATTTACTGGATACAGTTTAAAATACTGATGGGTGTGTTTGAGTAATCTGGGGGAATGGGGAGCAAGCCTTCACTGTTGCTATCAAATTTGTATTATTATTCTTATTATTTTTATTATTATTAATTTTAAGGGAGGAAAAGCCAGAGTTGAACCTTTTGCTGTGCTTTAACTGTGTGGTTACGCTTAATGAACAGCCCAACTTTGCTAAAGTGCTGTTCTTTTGGCTCAGGGTTTATGGACCAAAGTTACTTGTATTCTTATCCTATTCATCAGAGAACGGTACTGTAAACTGCTGCTGGGCAGACACTCAGCAAATGCTTCATTTTTGTCAGTTGGATACCAGGCATTAGTGTTTCTTGAATCCTGCTCCCCCATTTACTGCAGCAAGCTGAAGTATGTGTTTCCCCATGTGCAGTACCTCGGTCTCATCTCTTTACCTGTGTGCCTTGGTTTTTATTCAAAAGTATTGTACAGGACGGAGAGATAAGCTTTCCAACAGTGAACATGCAGTGCCCAGTTGAGTGCCATTGAGCGGCTGATATTTAACTTGGGCTTTATTATTACCTCCTGCTTCAGAAAGTGCCTCTACCAAGATGACGTCACATGTTCCCAGGGGAAATTCTATAGTAGGGGAGGCCAGCCTGTAGGGCAAATCCTGCCCAGGAAGCCATGTTGTAGCAGCAGCCTGTTAAGATCAGGAAATTTTCGTTACCTTCGAAAAGTGTCTCTTTCCCCTCTGGCTAAGGTACCATTGCAGGAAGATCTAGAGTAGTGGTTCTCCACCTGTGAATCCCCAGAGGTTGTTGGACTACAACTCCCATCATCCCTAGCTAGCCAGGCCAGAGCTTAGGGATGATGGGAGTTGTAGTCCAACAACATCTGGGGATTCACAGGTTGAGAACGGCTGATCTAGAGGCTCTGAGAGGGAACACACCATTTCTTGCAGTGGGGGCTCCCAAAAGGAAGAAGAGATTTTTTACAAGGGAAAAGAAGAAGTCCTGATCTAGGAGATGTTCCTCTCCTAGCCCAGTACTCCCATCAGGAAAAATGCTATTGAAAAGATCTCTGTCTCTCCCTCCCCACCCTGTTTTTCTGCTGATCAGCAGAAGGGGAGGGTATGTCTGATATATGGCTAGTGACTGTGTTGGCCACTTCTGGCACATGGCTGTCAGTGGGTTGACCTCAACAGCGTCCTTCAGCTGAAAGAATTAGGCCACCCTCATTCTTTAAGGAGGTTTTGTAGAATTTCTGAGCATTTGTGGGTGGGTGGGTGGGAATCTATAGTAGGCGGCAGTCAGAATTAACCAGCATTCTTATACATAGTTGCTTTGCCCTTTCTTACCCATCCGTGAGTTCAAAGAACAACTCTGCAATAACTTAGTTAGGATAGCGTGCTACATGAATGATGCTGAAGTGAAGGTACCATGTAGACAAAGGTGTCTGTAAATGCATCATCTATCAGGGATTTTATTATTTTGCTGATGTAACAAGGTCAGTGCATAGACAGGGTAGTGATATTAAACAGGGAATAACTGCTGTGTGGCACAGTTGTGCACTCAACCGGGGATTCCCAAACTTGGGTGTCCAGCTGTTTCTGGACAATTTCCATAATCTCTGAGCATTGCTTCTGCTAGCTAGAGATGACGGGAGTTGTAGTCTCAACAGCACCTAGTCTAAATGATAGTTTAGGCCAGGTGTGACCCTCCAGATGTTGCTGAACTACAACTCCCACTAGCCTTGGTCATGGGCCATACTTGCTGGGACTGATGTGGCTTGTAATTTAGGAAGCTCTGGAAGGCCAAAGGTCTCTCCCCCCCCCTTTGTTTAGGCAAATTCAACCATGCAAGTGATGTCAGATGCCCTTTCTTCATGTTTAAAATATAGTACAAACTAGTATTACAGACATGTCTTGTCACAAACTGTAGCTGTTCAGTGCCAGCCAAAGGCTGCTTACCACAGCATCCTGTTGGAGACAAAGTAAGACATTGATGAAAAACAGGAAAGCACCTTGCTGCATATCCCAGCTGCTCTAGGGCTGCGCCATTGCCGATACCTCGGGTGCTGGCACAAGAGCTCCAGTGACCTTAAACTGGAGCCTAAGAGGATCGCAATATCTCCTTGCTGCACCAAGTTAGGGCCTCTCCCTTGTCCTGAAGCCTTAAGGCTACTAGTGGGGAATCTTTGCCCCTCCAAATGTTGCTAACGGCAACACCCATCAGCAATAGCCAAGCATAGCCAATGTCCCAGAATGATGGGAGTTGTAGTTCAGTAACATCCAGAGGGCTAAAGGTTCGCTCACCTTCTCTGTAGCCCAACAGCTGTGCGGAATGGAGGCTGTTGACATTTTGCAAGCGAAAGGCTCCCCCCGACACTCCCTTGGCCTCAAAGTAGAAAGCTGGGGTTTGTCGTGTTCTCTTGTGCCACATGCCAGTATATTTCCCTTGCACTCAGGCAAGCAGCCTGCCTTACTCATGTTAACGCAGGTGGCATCGTAGAATTGGGAGGGACCCCCCTCCCTGAGGATCATCTAATCCAACCCCCCGCAATGCAGGAATCACAATTAAGGCATGAGCTACATTAGAGCAATTCTAAGAACTAGGCAATATAGTAAAATCTAATGTAAGCTAGCAGAGCTCTGCAAACTTGAAATGGAGCAAACAACAACACTGTATGAGATGTTAAAGGTGGCTAAGTCGCCTTCCCCTCCAGATCTGTTTCCTAAACCTCCCATAAGATTTTGAGGACGCATTGGATGATCAGGCCAATGCTGTCGGATGTCACCCTGCTGTTACGTAGAAAAATGTGGCAGCAAAGACCAATTCACATTTAGCTGTCAAGTGTGTGTACATGAGATATATACACTGGAGGGTGGGAATCCTCTTCCTCTCGAACAGCCTTTCTCAACCTGTGGGTCCCTAGATGATGTTGGACTACAACTCCCATCACCCCTAGCTAGCAAGGCCAGAGCTCAGGGATGATGGGAGTTGTAGTCCAACATCTGGGGACCCACAGGTTGAGAACCGCTGCACTAGAATGTGTTATAAATGAACTGGAGCTTGTAAATGTGCCTCTGACCAGGAGGCGGCTGTGCTGCCTTCCACAAAGGCACACATGGGGGGAATTATGGCCTGCCATATGCTGTTGGGACTACAGCTCCCATCATTCCTGACCGCTGGCTGTGCTGCCTGGGGCTGACGGGAGTTGAGAAGTCCATGCATGCGCAGTGCTTGGTTCATAGAAAACTTGTAGACAGAACTGGGTGGCTGAAGTTGCTCAACGTCACTCCTGCAACAGTAGTTTCCAACCCTGTTTTCCCAAATGAGGAAGAGGCAAAGGGCAAACTAGCCATTGGACCCATAAATAAATGTTTTACCAGTTCTGGTGCTTTCATTTAGCCCGAATGCCTTTCCTCCATTGACTGACTCGTCACATATTGGGGAGGGGGGGGAGTTTACCTGGGATTGATAATCCTTTGTGGTGGGGGGGAGAGCATGTGTGAATGAGTTGTATTTGGGAACAGCAGCACTGTGCAAAATATTGGTTTGAAAACTTACCAATAAAGGTGATACGAGGACCAAAAGGCTCGATGGAGATTAAAGGCACCTAGCAATTGACCAGTGGTAAACTGCTTCGCTAGTGAAAAATATATGTAAAAGGGAAAGGTTCCCAATACATTTGCAATATTTTTGTACTTTAACAATACCTTACAAGTATTTGGTCCTTTGGAAGACATTTTACCCATACAGTGTTAAGGTAAAACTTGGAGACAATGTTGGGAAGGGAATGTGTTTATAAAACTTGTATCTATTTACCTCAGCATACGTACTTTGTATTATGACTTTTTAATAAAAGTTTGTCCATCTGCTTGACTAGTGTTGTTCCATTAATATTTAATAACACTGGTGGTGCTGTGGTCTAAACCACTGAGCCTCTTGGGCTTGCCAATCAGGTCGGCGGTTCGAATCCTCACGACAGGGTGAGCTCCCGTTGCTCTGCCCCAGCTCCTGCCAACCTAGCAGTTTGAAAGCACGCCAGTGCAAGTAGATAAATAGGTACCACTGTAGCGGGAAGGTAAACGGCATTTCCGTGCACTCTGGTTTCTGCCACGGTGTTCCGCTGCGCCAGAAGCAATTTAGTCATGCTGACCACATGACCCAGAAAGTTGTCTGTGAACAAACGCCAGCTCTGTCGGCCTGAAGCGAGATGAGCGCCACACCCCTTAGTCACTTTTGACTGGACTTAACCATCCAGGGCTCCTTTACTTTTTTAAAGAATTTGTCATCTTGAGCACAACATGGATTAATTTGAAAATATTTCAGATCAGCCATTTTAGAATGACACCCCATAGCTGTCATTGACTGGACTTAACCGTCTAGGGGTCTTTTACCTTACCTTTACCTTACTATATTCATCCCACCTTTTCTACAGAAGACCTAAAGGTGGCAAACATGGCTTCCCTACTCCTTCTCAACCTAATTTCATTTTTATCCTCCCGAAAAACCAAGTGGGGATGGGGAAGGTTACACCCAGTGTGGTTTACCACAATGCCACTCAAAAGTGGTGGCCCACAGACCTGCCTGCCTGAACATCATCAGCTTCTACTTGACAGTGACTCCACCACATCCCAGACCAGGTGGGACCAATCAGGGACCAAATACGGTATTTGTCCCCGACAATGGGGGAGGGGAGTTGCCAGACTACCGCATCCAATAGCTTGAGAAGCCCTTCCTTAGCAGAAATTGACCTGGTTTTGATATAACATTAATTCTTTTGCCTGGAGCGTGTATATGTCTAGGGTGGGGGACTGTGACAATGTTCCTTCCCCTCCCGTAAGAGAAAAAGGTGCCACTTTTTTAATATTTCTCCATCTCAACAGCCTCCTACATGTTCCAATTAGTATTTAGAGTGCTGGAGACATTTAAATACTGCACACTCAAAGGGAGAAAAAAAATAGAGGTGTCATGAATCAATTTTTATTTGACCCATTTTGATTTAGTCACCAATCTAGCAGCCACATTCTGGATTAGTTATAGTTTCCAAGGCACCTTCAAAGGTAAACCCACATAGAGCGCATTGCAGTAGAGCAAGTGGAAGATAACCAGAGCATGTACCATGACTAAAGGATTTCAGGCTCAAGAGATACAGTCAGTTCTCATTTCATGCTGGTAAAAAGGGAAAATAAACAGAAGTTACTTCATTTCAAGAAACATATAATGCACAAATTAATACATAGAGAACTGTCCATATCAGGCTGCAGATCACAATACCTGTTCCAAATTCAAAACTTTGATATGTCTGGTTCCAAGTCAGAATCTCTCTCTCTCTCTCTCTCTCTCTCACACACACACACACACACACACCTTACCTGGTTGCACCTTTAAAAAAAGAAATAGCACACCTCAGAAGATTTTATATTATTGAACTTTATGTACAAAATCCAATTTCAAATAAACATTTAATGTAAAAACAAAAAGGTCCATTAAACACTTTTATATCTACTGTACCATTCAAATGTTCACCCAGTTTACATGATTTATTGAAAGTCTCATTAAGGGTACATATAGAAAATCCATCTTTATTATAAATAGAAACAAAGGGATTCTCAGCTTTTATTATAAATTGACATGACATACAAAGTTTATTGGACAGAAGTAATTTCATTACTATTTTGGGAGGGGTCACCAACTTTTTTGTGCAAACAATGCTAGCCTCCTTTTAAGCATTAAGAGCGCGGCTGCTTAAGAAGTGACATAAGCAATAGTTCTACAACTACGTCTCTCCTAAAATATATTTTTTTACATATGTGCACAGCTTTAGCAAATTAAAGCCCAAGAGAAATGCTTGACCGGCTATTCAAAGGTGTAATAAGAGTTTGCTACAACTCAAGAGCAGGAAATTCGAGAAGTCTAAAGAAAGCTGCAGTCTCCCCCTCTTTCCTACTGACACAAATCTGTGACCAAGAACTTAATACTGGATGACAAATCACATCCACACCATTAGTTAAATAGTCTCACAGTTAAACACATCTTTAGGGACCAAAGTCAGTATTTACAGTTTTATAAATTTCTGGAAAAAAACCCATTACAAAGCTTACCCCCACCCCCACCCCAAACAAAAAACAAAAACCAACAGGGATCTGCCTTCTTGTGGTGGTGGAATGAAATAAAAAAATTAGAAACACCTGTATTTACATAATCAATCCTTTATAAATAAAGAATATGAAAAAATGAACTATTCAAGAATTTTTTAAAAAACGAGGCGATGCCACTCAACTACAGTGCTTGCTGGAATAAACCCTTGAAGCTGATACTGTACCAGTAGTGAAGCTACTTTCCATTGGAAAAAAGAAAATCTGTAAACATGTGCATAAAATGTGTTAGCAGTGCAAGACTGCACAGGTTAGCATCTGTATTGAATGCAATACATCACAGAGTACTTGCATAAGAAGTGCAACACATTTTCTGGCCTAATTTTACAGTGCATTTCCCCTTCAAAACTAGCAACCAAAAATTCTCTTTAACGCCATGCTTCGATCTTACAGTCTGTATATAGGCAAAATAGGTACATATCCAGGCACTACCTACCATGGACTCCAGGTGTTAACAATTGATCTCTTAGCCAAAAGCCGAGAAGCAATCTCTAGGTGTTAAACAAAGCATTCTATTAAACAACTCTCAACAGTTATGCTTGATTAGGTTAAAGCTTTGATCTAGTACACCTTGTTATCTGCAGATTCGTTCGGACTACTGACAGAATTAATATGGTACTTCCCCTGTGTTTGTAATGAGAAAAGCAGAGGTTGTTGGTTTTTTTTCCAAAAAAGGTTTGAGACAAAGAAGTGCTATGTTACAGCTGAATGTTTAAAAAGTGTTTAGAAATTTGCAATCTGTAGTTTAACACCTATAAGATCAAGGTAAACTTTAAATGGTGTGTTATTTGCCACACAAAAAAGTTAACCTAAGGAATTTCTAAGTACAAAGCATAAACTGTCCGAATCTCTTTCCCTAATTTTCAACTCCATGGTAGGTACAGATGCAAAAAAAAATAATTAAAAAAAATATTTATATAAAAACTGGTTTACATATACTCAAGTTATGTAAATTCAGTACAGTTCATAATTAAAATTCCCAAAAATTGTATTGCTCTTCATGCTCAAACTTTGAGTATTGTCATTACACCACTAGAACTGATATACATGTAGTACTTGCATAATCAACTCAAAAGGAACCATATTGTTGAAATCCTGTTTCCAGCAGTGCCTGTTAGGAGTCTGTGTGTCATATTAAATTCCTTATAAGAGTTCATGCATCTTAAAATGTCACTTCATTGTTTGTGCATTGAATGCCCCTTTGCTCTTCTTTTCAGATCTTCTGTTTTCTATTCTGTTTTGCCATACATGAGATAGCATCCATTTCTGAGGATCTTTCCCTAGTGTTAGTTTCACTGCAGCCATTGGTTATTCCAGTTTGTTCTTCAGAAATCTCCTCCGTTGTTGTGGTAGCAGCAGACTCTCCTTTTTCCACTTTCTGCTGCATTTCTCGAAGCTTAGTAACAGCTTTGTCTATGGACATTATGCTTATAAGGTTAAAGTCATGCATGCTGACCAGGTGAAGCATGAAGTTTCGACACAAGTTCTTCTTAATTATTTTGTGTCCATAATTTTCAACAAACAGCATACAGGCATGATTCATTTGATTGTCTGCAATAAACCTGTAACATAAAAAATGATGCAAGGCATTATTACAGATTTGGGTGCCCAAAGATGCCTATAATACCAAAATCCTGCTCAGACATGCTGTCATGTAATACTTGCTTCTCCACAATTCCTACGTAGGGTTTTTGAAATGCTCAGTAGTTCACACAATAAAAAAAAACGTTAAAATAACAGATACAGTGGTGCCCCGCAAGACGAATGCCTCGCAAGACGAAAGAGTTTTCCGTTTTTTGAGGTGCTTCGCAAGACGAATTTCCCTATGGGCTTGCTTCGCAAGACGCAACGTCTTGCGAGTTTGTTTCCTTTTTCTTAAAGCCGCTAAGCCGTTAATAGCCGTGCTTTGCAAGACGAAAAAACCGCAAGACGAAGAGACTCGCAGAACGGATTAATTTCGACTTGCGAGGCACCACTGTATGTGAAATGCTTAAAAGCATTTCAGGGTTGTTGTTTTATTTTTAATTGTAACCTAATCACTTTTCATAAATTTATAAATTTAAAGTTCTAAGTACGCACCCGTGCTTCATAACGTGTAGATTCCATAATTTCATCACTTCTTTTTCTCCTTCATTCACATCTGAAAACTCTTCAATTTGCTGCAGTGAGACAACCATTTAAAGGTCATTAGCATGCATCTAATTAAGTCAGGCATTGCTTGGCTTGTTATCCCCATCACCTGCTTATTATTGTCATAATTGCTCTGCATAGTCAGTACAATTCCACCCAGCCAGAACTAAGCAGCAAGAGCTGGGAAAAGGCACACAGTTTTGCTACAAATGTCCCTGAAGTTACTTTTGGAAGAAAGCGAAGAGATAAGTTAATATATTTTGGGAGGGGAAGGGGGAATACAGTGGTACCTCGGGTTACATATGCTTCAGGTTACAGACTCTGCTAACCCAGAAATAGTGCTTCAGGTTAAGAACTTGGCTTCAGGATAAGAACAGAAATCGTGCTCTGGCGATGCGGCGGCAGCAGGAGGCCCCATTAGCTAAAGTGGTGCTTCAGGTTAAGAACAGCTTCAGGTTAAGAACAGACCTCCGGAACGAATTAAGTACGTAACCCGAGGTGCCACTGTATAGGGAACAGGCCTTGTGCTCGCATCGAAGTGTTTACGCTAACAGAGAATATTTGGGGGGTTTTGCGCAATGGCTGAGAGAAATGAGAAGGGAAAGTCTATTAAATCCCTTTAGTAGGTTGATGCAAAGGCTCTTTCACTTCAGTTGACACATTATTTGAATTGGAGGTTTCATTTAAAATAATTGTTAGATATCACTTCATGTCAAATCAAAAGGATGAAACAGGAACAGAAAGCTGAATGCTGTCAAAAAGGAGGGATGTTACATTATTTGGTGGTGTGGTCCTGCGATACCAACATTATGGAGGTGAACTGTAAGGAAAATTAAGGCTGTAATGGAGGTAAATATTTCTTCAGCCCTTTTAAATAATTTTATTTTAATAACTTTATTAGGATTTTTGGAAGAAACAGAAGAACTAGATTTTGTGGGTTTTTTATTGGGGGCAGACAAAATACTAATTGAAAAAAGGAAGAAGTCCAAAAATGATTAGAAGTTTAAATGTGAAAAATAATCAAGTTGGCAAAGTTAACCTGCTGGATTAAATAACAGAGAATAAAAAAGAAGTCTGTAAAACGAATTATTTTGAAACTTCAAAAAATATATATGTAAAAGTAATCTAATTTTAAGTGGAAATTAGATCGAATTAATGGAGTTCTAAGCAGGTGTTTATAGATATGGAATATATATAGATTTAAAATAATTGTTGTATTTAAATGATCAATGTATAGGTTTAAATATTAATTTGTTATCTGAAGAAATGTATTTTCAGATTTTGTGATTCTTATGAGCATTTTGTTTCTAAAGCTGAAATTATAGCAGTAATAATAAAAAGAACAGGTTCTTTCATGAGCCTAAAATGGGTTGTGACAAATGAGGATTGCCCTGCCTAACTTCAGTTTCCTAAACAGTCTGCAATGTTTTGTATTACGATTATTTGTGCAGCATCCAAGAATGTCAGTCTGCCAACAGAATGGACAAAGCAGGTGGAATTCCTTTTCCTACAGCACTCCCAAATAACCCTGCTCTGGAGAGTTGGGGGTCACACCAATACAGATTTGGGGAGGGGTGTGTGGGAGTTGCAAGGGCGAGGAGAGGAAATCAAAGCCTGCTCATGTGACGTTAGAGGTCACTCTTAAATCTTCCTTGCCAAACTAGTCCTAGGCCATTACTGAATAGTCTAGTATTGTCCAAGTCGTAATATTCTGCTACGATAGCTTCTAGCAGACATTCAGTATCCAGCAATTCCAAAATGTTTTCAGCACAAAAATGTGTGTGCATGAAATCGTAACTGCCTCTGACAGTCACAACCTTCTATTTAGCAGGAAGAAATCCCTCATTGTTATATATTTTACATGGCTTTTAATTTGTATTCATGTTAAAATTTTACACATGGATATTTATGATGGCCAATACTTGTAATGTTTAATAAAGGTTTGGCAAAGTAAGCAAGCTAGTCACAACCATCAATTTGGTCCCGTTTTATCGCCAAGCTCATCTATTGCCCATATCCAATATTTCACCACCCCATAAAAACTAATTGTGTTAATAGATGGCTTCCTCAACCTCGGCCCTCCAGATGCTTTTGGCCTACAACTCCCATGATCCCTAGCTAGCAGGACCAGTGGTCAGGGATGCTGGGAATTGTAGTCTCAAATCATCTGGGGGGGGGGGGCGAGGTTGAAGAAGCTTGGATTAAGATATAGTATCGCAATGTGCCTTTTCCAAGAATGCAAAGTGGGAAACACAGTATGTAGGTTTGTCCCATGGAAAGCAGGAATATCGCTCAGCAAAAAAACCCCTATCTGCTGTTGGACAAAGTTACCGTGATAGTTTTCTCCCTTAGCCACTCAGGGTCCTTTTCATCTTCACTGTCAACTTCCATTTCTTGTGGACGGAGAGGTAAGCATGTATCACTGTGGAAGTATAACCGATTGTGTCCACTGCTGTATGTTCTTTGCTGTTCCACTTCTCCATCTTCAGATTCAAGGAATTCGGACATGCTAGCTTTTGTACGCTTTGGTCTGAAAAAAAAAGATGCATGTAGAAGAGGAAAAAAACAGCATGTATGGTTTGTAGCAGGTACCTAAAAGCCTGGCAGCCATATATCTGCAACGCATAGAACAGATGATACCTACAAAGCTCACTTTTCAGTCGGATCAGGGCTATTCTATGATTCTAGAGTTGATGCCCCGCCTGCAATTTACCAAGACCTTAACCACATCCACGAAAAGAAGGCCAGAGGGGTAGCCATGTTAGTTTCTTGCAGAAAAAACAACCAAAAGTTTTATATGGGTAACCTTTAAGGTGCCACAAGACACTTTGCTGCATTTGTGGGGGGAAGTGGAAATATATACAATGGCTAAGCAATATGGAGTGTCATTGCTGCACATTTCCAACTATTTCGAGAACCCAAAATAGTCTGTTTTGACAGGTTTCTGCCTCTGCATAGTATGTCACTAACGAATTATCTGAGCCTGACTAAAAATCAAGCTCTGATAAGTGGTATCACAATGTCCTAGCAACCAAACTAGCTGGATACCGCAGAGTAAGAATAAAGAGCTTTGTTTAATTTTCTGACTTCTATAGCTATGGGAGTAACATTCGGATCACTGCAGCAACATTAGTAACAGCACAATCCTAGCCTTGTATATGCTACTGAATCCATTGGGGCTTACACACAAGTGGGGTTAGGACTGCGGCCAAAGTTACTAGAAAATAGGAAGATTTAGATTGGATGCTATAAATTAAACCAATTTTTGTTAGGCCTGCGCGTTTTAATAGGTTTTGCTTGGTAGAAGAACCAAGTGATCAGAGGAGACCAATTGGAATCAGCAGAGCTATGAAAGAAGAGCAGACTATTTCATTTTTTGAGGCTGTGGCATTGCAGGAATAGCAAAGTATTAAGGATGGCCTTTACTTTCACTGGGGGGTAATGCTTATTAATGGAATTTCTTCAGTGTGTCAAAGCAGGCTTCCACGCTTTCATTTGTCACAGTGGCTATGGACACATGTAAAACTGAATCAAACTATGGCTTAGTATGA
The DNA here is from genome assembly GCF_964188315.1 of Podarcis muralis. Taxonomy (NCBI): domain Eukaryota; kingdom Metazoa; phylum Chordata; class Lepidosauria; order Squamata; family Lacertidae; genus Podarcis; species Podarcis muralis. The sequence goes on along the minus strand of NC_135656.1, from coordinate 20,400,840 downwards.
AGCAGCAAGAATGCTAATGCGGTGAGAAAACGGCAGTCATTGTGCTCTTACGCTGCTCCTGCTGTACTCCTGTGAGCTAAGCCATGGTTTGGGCTTAGCGTTACATTTGTTTGGGGAGCCAAACAATGAACTCAGATTGAGACATAATGCTAAACCAAACCATGGCTTAGCATGGCAGCAGCAGGACTGGAGAGAAGCACAGCGGCCATGGTTAATGTCCAAATGTTTCAAAAGGCAGGCATAAGAAAAGTTCCTCAGTTGACAGTCCTAAATTAAAGTTATGTTTAGGTTTGTCGCTGAATTTAATTTATGTACTCTACTTTGATCAATCCCCACCACTGGCTTTATTTAACAAGCAGCACATATACCAATGAAGTTAAATGGAATGTGCTATTGTGCACCACTATAATATGCATGTCCTACAAAGAGGAGGGCAATTTTTAATTTCCACTGTGGAAGTGGGAAGACAACATGGAGATCGAGAACATACAGTAATAAAATTGTTGTAACTCGCTTTAAGATTTTCAGTAGCAGGCAGTACAGAAACGTTTTAATAGAGAGATATAAACAGATAAACAGATGAATAAGATCTTACAGACAGGGAATGCAAACAGTTGCAGATATCTGCAGAACACGATTTCCTACCAACCTGCATACAAGAATGTGCGTAATTGGTGTTCGCTTGACTGGCCCATTACGACTGAATGCAAACCCAGGCTGGCGATGAATATCCTGAGGATTTCCTGCATATGAGCCATCATAACACTCATTGATGGAAACATCTATCCTAGCACCTTTGGGATGATACTGTAATAAATAAATATTTAGCATCGTAAGTGTTAATTGCAACCACACATTCCTTCCGCGACGTGAAAACTCTGCTTTTCTTGACACATCTCTTAATCTGGCTAAAGCCCCTGAACACCGAAACAGCAGCGTTAACCGAATTTATAACCTCTTCCAGTTCTATCACACAATGATTAGAAACCAAGTCTCAACCACTCTTAGTTTGCTTTCGGGCAGGTTAGTTATGAAAGTTATTGTAGCTGCACTTTTGTCACTCTGCCTTGAAAGTATCAAAGTTGTTTCACTTGACCTTCTGACTCGGTATCATACCAAGAGCAGTCCTCTGCCAAGGTAATAATATCAACCGCTGCCCTTGTGCTCGCAGAAGGGCTTTTGACCCAGTGAAAACACCTGCCAATGCAACTAGTGGGGAGGCTATTTCCCCAAATTCCATTTCCCCTGCACCCCCCAATGCCTCATTCTACCCTACAATGGTACCTCCGGTTGCGAATGGGATCCATTCTGGAGGTCCGGCCACACCCCGAGGAACTCGCAACCAGAGGACCGCTTCTTCGCATGCACGCGGCGCGGTTTAGCACTTCTGCGCATGCGGCGAAACCCGGAAAAATACTTCCAGGTTTGCCACGTTCGCATCCCGAAGTTTATGCATCCAGAGGCATACGTAAGCGGAGGTACAACTGTATTATGGAGGATTCCCCCAACCCTCTAGAGCTGATCTTCAAGGGTGCCAGGGGGGAAATCAGCAGATCCTCTCCCTTCGTCTCGTTAGTGGATCAAGAGTCCTTGTGTGAGCATAGGAGCAGCAACTGGATTCCCTCCGCACCAGAGGTGTTACAGAGATACAAGGAAAAATACTTACCACGTAATTGAAAATAAACCGGCTGTGACAAAGCTTGAGATGTTTGAGTAAGCTGTAAAGTTTACGGCAGTTCAGTGTGCACCAGGGGCAATGCAAGTCATCTCTAGCTTCAGTCTGCTGCCTTGTATTGTTGTTATACAGGAACTGGCAAAAACAAGAGCATGTTATTAGTATAAAGTTGTCTCCTCTTTTTCTGCTATTCAGATGGGAAGCAGTGCTTGCTAATGGTCAAGTCTAATCACGCACCGTCTCAAATATTAGATTTTTCAATACCTGATAAAATATTCTCAGTTTCTGTCGAGGCTCATTTGAAACATCCCTTTCTTTTCTTGCCTGCAGGTCTGGCGGCAAAGATTCTTTTACAGCTGCAAAAGAACACGGATGTCACTAACTGTATTACTGTTCAAAACAAACCTCTACAGGACTCAATGTTTTGTACGCAAAGTGCCCCCATTTTGTTATAAGTAGCTGATTAGCAAAAGGGAATTGAGTGGTCTCATTGAATAGTTACACACATTTCAGAACACAAGACAGGGCTCCTAATTAAGACAACAAGTAGGAGAGCATAGCATGCTTTTAGCACTAGCTTCAACCTCTCTTCCTTTTTTAAAAAAAAAAACTTCCACTTTTTAGTGCATAAAAAGTACAAAAGAAAAAGAAAACAAAAAGAACCTCTTGTAACATATGAATGGATTGCTGATAAACATAGACCGTGTATGGACAAATATACTGACATTTCGAATGCAGGCATAGACTGTGTATGGACAAATACACTGATAATTGGAATGCATTTATAAAAAAATATAGCCGGAAATAAATAAATGAATGAATAAATGAATGAATGTATTAAAATAATAATTCCACTTATATACCTTTGTATTAGACAAGCATGTATGCAATCACCCCTACTTGACATACTACATAGATTTGTTCTTGGAGAATAATAATTTTAATCTTGCCAACAAACACAGACTCCAAGCCTATACTACATTTGTATCAGCCCTTCCTTCCATGAAGCTCATTATCCCATTCTATGATTTTAAACGCTCGCCTAAAGCTATCCACAACCTTCATGGCTGAGCAGTCATGTCTAACACACCATCTACTAAATCACACAAGAACCTAGACAGTGTATGAACTTTTTAACAATTGGCTGAACAAAAAAACACCTTTATTATAATTCCTCATGGTAGACCACTCCTTTTGACCCACCAGCATGGCAGCATACCATGATTTTCAAGAACCTTTTGATAAGAAGAAAAAAGTATTTCCACCGTCAGAAATACAAGGCAAACGATGCTTCATACATTATAATACTGCCACCACTAAAATTCTCACATCAATTTCACTTTTCCCACCAATCTTTTTTGGAGTGAAAACTGCTCTGCATCTAAATCTTACCTGCACCTGTGCCACTGCTACATGCTGATGAAAGGAACTGGAAGCAGTACAGTTGCTTTTTAATGGATATTCTCAATATTATTAATTTGAACCCCCTTGCTTTGGCACCTTGTGTGAGGGAACTGCTTGCACTGCCCTAAATTTGGCGCTGGCTTAAGAGTCGTACAGCTAAAGACAGCAATAAAGGTCTTCAAGATCCACACATTGATTCTTTGCAGATATAAGAACCAATAAATCCAATTCATTCTGGCCAGTGACTGAAATAAATCAATTCACTCATTCATTCAATATATCCAATACCATGACACTAAGAATGGTTCTCACCTAAAAGGTGACATGGGTGGTTATACTGTCCTCTTGTGAGACGACAGAAAACAGAGCTCTTTGCCCATTACTTACTTACTTACTTACTTACTTACTTACTTACTTACTTACTTACACACACACACACACACACACACCCCTGCTCTGGGTCAAGACTAAGGTTACCAGGTTTTTTTCAATGAATCAAGGGACACTTTTTAACTTCAGTAGGAATGATAGGATTGTATATAGGACTGATTTGTAAAACTGGGGACTGTCCCCAGGAAATGGGGACGTCTGGCAACCTTAGTCAAGACAGGGAAAGGACTGGTCAAGAGGAGAAGGAAAGTAAGTAGCTAACCATGTGATTCCAGTCTTATGGCACTAGAGGGCAGCATAACCCACCATGTGATGTGCTTACCACCTTTGGAGAGCTCAAAAATAGGATGTTTCACATTCTGTACCTTGGTGAAAGGTGAACTAGACGAAAGGGTTTTTTGTTTTTTGAGCTGCTTCGCAAGACGATTTTCCCTATGTGCTTGCTTCTTGCAAGTTTGTTTCCTTTTTCTTAACACCGTTAATACAGTTGCGACTTGACTTCGAGGAGCAACTCATAGAACGCGGTGTGGTAGCCTTTTTTGAGGTTTTTAAAGACTTTGGTGATTTTTGAAGCTTTTCCAAAACTTTCCCGACACCGTGCTTCGCAAGACGGAAAAAAAATCGCAAGACGACAAAACTCGCGGAACGAATTAATTTCGTCTTGCGAGGCACCACTGTATGCAAAATTTCATCTGGCAGAACGAAAAAACCTCAGCAACCACGTTTTCTTGTTATTTTGACATACACTTCTATCATGCAGGTCATGATCTTTTAACCATTACTGAGATGCTTGCTTGCCTTCTGTTAGCCTGATTCTGCTTAATATCAGCTAGGGTTTCTCTTCACTGGAATTTGCTAACAGTTAAAATCTGTAAGAACAATGTGCTTGTTTGCATGAGGTGGGAGGACTCAATGGTTCGGAGAGGTTGCCTGCACTGATGTTTAATGTCATTTCTAATTGTTATAATTGTCAGAGTGTGTGTCGACTGCCCCAGTTATTTTAACAACTGGCAGCCCCCATTCTATGGAACAGCATTTCTGTTGAGATACAACAAGCATAATAATAATAATAATAATAAATAATAATAATTTATTATTTATACCCCGCTTATCTGGCTGGGTTTCCCCAGCCACTCTGGGCGGCTTCCAACAAAATATTAAAATACAATGGTCTGTTAAACATTAAAAGCTTCCCTAAACAGGGCTGCCTTCAGATGTCTTCTAAAAGTCTGGTAGTTATTTTTCTCTTTGACATCTGGTGGGAGGGTGTTTCACAGGGCAGGTGCCACTATACCTAGAAGGCTCTCTGCCTGGTTCCCTGTAACCTCACTTCTCGCAGTGAGGGAACCGCCAGAAGGCCCTTTTGTTTTGACAAGCTTAGATGTTCATATTGCATCATTTTTAAAACCACTTTCAGTTGGTTTTTGTAGTGGTACCTCAGGTTACAGACGCTTCAGGTTACAGATGCCGCTAACCCAAAAATAGTACCTCAGGTTAAGAACTTTGCTTCAGGATGACAACAGAAATTGCCCAGTGGCGGCGCAGCGGCAGGCCCCATTAGCTAAAGTGGTGCTTCAGGTTAAGAACAGTTTCAGGTTAAGAACGGACCTCCGGAACGAATTAAGTTCTTAACCAGAGGTACCACTGTACTTCAAATGCATGGCAACATTAATGCTCTACATTTGTATTATCTCCTGGAAAAAATAACTGAAAATGAATTCAATTTCAGCCTTCCCTAAGATTCAAAAGAATCTGAATCAAACCAGTTCTAAGAATACTTTCCCAGCATTCCTTGAAACTACTGAAACACTTAAAATATTAAGATTTTTACGGTTTGAATCTCGACTCCTGATTCATTACAAGAAGTCTTTACAGCAGGTTTTAACAGGCTGCAAAGAGGGGAAAAGAGTGTCAAGAGAATGTTTGAAACCAAAGGGAACAAAGCTTCAATGTTTTAAAAAGCTGTACCTATCAAGAGTAAGGTAAAGGTAAAGGTACCCCTGCCCGTACGGGCCAGTCTTGCCAGACTCTAGGGTTGTGCGCTCATCTCACTCTAGAGGCCGGGGGCCAGCGCTGTCCGCAGACACTTCCAGGTCACGTGGCCAGCGTGACGAAGCTGCTCTGGCGAACCGGCACCAGAGCAGCACACGGAAACGCCGTTTACCTTCCCACTAGTAAGCAGTCCCTATTTATCTACTTGCACCCGGGGGTGCTTTCGAACTGCTAGGTTGGCAGGCGCTGGGACCGAGCAACGGGAGCGCACCCAGCCGCAGGGATTCGAACCGCCGACCATGCAATCGGCAAGTCCTAGGCGCTGAGGTTTTACCCACAGCGCCACCCTTACCTATCAAGAGTATTCTCCTGCTAAAAATAGGATTGTGTTCATCAAGATATATCTGACCAATTTAAGTAAATAAACACTTTGTGAATAACTGTTTTCCACACAATACAGACACCTGCATTCCAAAACACGCTAGCATCCAGAATATCCCAGTTTTATCACCAAGAGCAGAGGGTGAGCATTGAGGGGAAATTCACAAAACCATATTCCGCAAACCAAAATAAGCCCAATTCACCCTACACATCTTTTGTATTTATCAGAAATCTTCGTTTCTTTTATCACATATGAACTGCTAAAGATGAAAATGGAAACTCTTACAAAATTAATCAACCTAAATAGAAATATAAGCAACCCCAAACAAGCTGCAGATTTAAGTGTGGGGCTCATTAGGGAGTGGCACTCCGCTTATGGATGGAGGGAGCTGCTTCCGTCTGACTTTTGGAAATTCCCCTCTTCCTTCTCAGGTTCTCCTCCCCAACCCCACCCAAGATATACTGTGTGTTTATAAGCTTCATAAAAACAGGTAACAAGAGCATTCACCAACAACTTTTTATCTATTCCATACTGAACATATCCAACTCATGTAAACATTAAAAAACAGCATGGAAATATAAATGTAAGCAGGAAAAAAGCTATTAACACAATAGACTTAAAACAACATAACTTGAAGTCACAGTTGGCAGCAGAAAACAGACTAGAAAATAAGGAAACTGCAATAGTGAGCAGAGGCGTTATATAAAGAAGGGACCGACTGGAGTTCCCTACGCATAGAAATTCCTAAGAGGGTACCATGATAGGGAAAAGAAAACTCTTACAGATCACAGCAACGAAAGGGATGGAGTACATGCAGAATTTCAGTTGCTGATCTCACAGTGTGATGAGGCAAGTATAGAAGCAGGTGTTCCCAAAGGTATGCAGGATGCAAACGTTAAGGGCTTTAAAGGTCAACATGGTCATACTGAATTGGGTTCAGGAACAAATCCAAAACAGTGCAGTTGGACCAGCACCCGACTGACAGACTCTCTCTCAGGCAGCCAGCTAGGAAGCAAACAAGCACATCCTGAGCTCTGACACAACAGGATCAAATTCCCACAGATTTCCAAACAGAGATTTCCACCAGATAAAGACATTTAAGCATTGTACACGTTAATCCTACCCAACTTTAGACAAATCCCCATAAACATATATATTTCTCTTGATTCTAGACTAGTAATAAAGGTAAAGGGACCCCTGACCATTAGGTCCAGTCGTGGCCAACTCTGGGGTTGCGGCATTCATCTCGCTTTATTGGCTGAGGGAGCCGGCGTACAGCTTCTGGGTCATGTGGCCAGCATGACTAAGCCACTTCTAGCGAACCAGAGCAGCGCACGGAAACACCGTTTACCTTCCCGCTGGAGTGGTACCTATTTATCTACTTGCACTGGGGTGCTTTCGAACTGCTAGGTTGGCAGGAGCAGGGACCAAGCAATGGGAGCTCACCCCGGCGCGGGGATTTGAACCGCTGACCTTCTGATTGGCAAGTCCTAGGCTCTGTGGTTTAACCCACAGCGCCACCCGCGTCCCTAGACTAGTAATAGAATCACAAAATTGTAGAGTTGGAATCGACTCCCAAGGATCATCTGGTCGAACCCCCTGGAATGCAGGAATCTCAATTGAAGCGTACGCATGAAACACATTAGAACAGTTTTCAGAACTAGGCAACGAAAGGAAACAAAATCCAATGTATGCAAGCAGCACTATCTGTATGTCAACACTTCCTTACCTATAGTCTGTGTAGGTTTCACAGAGCTGGGCTTGTTTTCTTGAGGGAAGCTCTCCGAATTCCGTGTTGAAAGCGGCTTCGCAGTAGGAGTTGTCGGTTTGTCATTTGCCTCTCCTGACCATCGTAGGGTAAACTGAAGTGTGGGTCCCTGAGAAAATGTTTCAAATGGAGGTAACCTCTGAAACAAAAATATATTGCTTTGAGAGATTTTCAAAGGAGCTTCAAATTGGGACCGTTACAGATGCCACCGCCAGCTACTGACATCAGGCACCTTTTCGGCGCTTGCAAAAAACAGCAAGCGTATCCAGATGTACAGATGTTTTATGCATTTAATCTGTTTTTAGCTTACTGTTGATTTCATGTTTATTTTTAAAGTACCAGTTTTTAACTGTTTTTACTGATAAATTTAATGACTTGTGGAGTGTTTGTTTTTTGTAAACAGCTTTGAGGTTTTATTACAATTAAGCAGTACAGTGGTACCTTGGTTTGCATATGTCTTGGTTTGCATACTTGGTTTGGATTACTAACACATCAAAACCGGAAGTGTGTGTTTGCAATCTTTTTTTGGATTACAACCCATTTTCTTACGAACAAATTTTTTTGGGGAAGCCCCATTGGCGAAAGCACGCCTTAGGTTACAACCTGTTTTGGTTTACAAACGGACCTCCGCAACGGATTATGGTTGTAAACCAAGGTACCGCTGTAAATAAATTTTGTTAATTAAATAGTCTATTTCGCTTCAAGGCTTCGGTCCTACAGCTTTCAAGAAGCATCACTATTTTCAAGGTCCTTAAGTGTTTGAAGCTCCTCTCTTTATATACACTTTTCAAGAAGACTTTTTGGCAAATGCCAATGGCACAAACCTTCCCATCCAGTATTGTCTCCCATGTTGCTCTTTTCTTGCTGACTGGACACTCTTCCATTTCTTGCATGGCTACTTCATATTCCCCATCAAGAAGCTGCAGTCGTCTGTTGCGCAAAATATATGTAAAGAGAAATTAATTTCATTAGCTGGTATTCAATAACAAGTCATGTTAATTTGCATGAATCCACCATCCACATCATGGCTGGGCTGCACGCACACTAGGGCGTTCCCCTTCCTATTGCAGTTCCATGTCACATACCTGCCCCAAAGAACACCTGAGCAAGGGCTTCTGCGAATCCCAGCCAGTTCTCTAAACAGTCCAACGTACATGACAACCGAACACAAATATTCCTAAATCTATTTATTCCACACCCCCCCCCGGAAAATTAGCAGCATGACAATAAGGTGTATAGTTTCATTAGAACAGCAGCTGCACTCCAATGGAATTTATTACTTAAGTAGCAAATACCTAGTTAAACCCACCACAGGAAGCCCTTAAAAACTATGATGATGGCACATGAATTCTAGACATCAAGTTCCAATATAATCCATGAAAGGAGAGTACAAAGACAGTGAAAGGCAGCTACTTATAGTTTAACCAAGAACTTAAAGCTGCAAGTTTGTAACTTTTGTTTGCATGTGAAAAATGTATAAATTCAGTATCCTAGAGCAGGGGTCTGCAACCCGCGGCTCTGGAGCCGCATGTGGCTCTTTTACACCTTTGCCGCGGCTCCGGGGCAGATACTAGCGAGGGGAGGAGGCGCATTGTGCGCCCCGACACTACCCACCGTGGCGGGCGCTGTACTGGCTGTGACGTCGCATGGGGCCGGTGCGTGCATTAGTCACGCACCGTCCCGACATCACCTTCCCGCCCGCCCGCCACATTGTAAGGGACATGTACGCTGGTCACTGCATTGAAAGGGGGCATGTACGCTGGTCACTGTTTTGAAGGGGAGTGAAGAACACACACACACACAAAAAGGTAACTTGTTAATTTAACGTTTATTTCTATGAGGAGGAGTAATTTTGAGGGGTCAAACAAAGAAATAATAAAAAAGTGACAAAAAGTTATTTTTATAATGACGAGTTTTGCGGCTCCCAGTTTTTTTTTCTTCGGAAACTGGTCCAAGTGGCTTTTTTTGTCTTAAAGGTTGCAGACCCCTGGAATCACAATAGCACAGCCCACTTGAAGGATGAAAGCTCTACCCTTTTCCATAATAATTTAAGCATTCCACCAGATCAGGACCCCAGCAGTCACATGTTTTAAAACAAACACAGAAGTCAGAAATGTGTGGGGTTTATTTATTGACACTATTTTGATACTCTTATGTACACATGAGCAGCTTACATTTTAAATAGAGGTGGGGCAGTAGGCATGTTTTAGGCAATTCTTTTTACTATGCCACTACTAAAAATGTGAAGGCTGGGGGTGTGGGGAGACAGAAAAACTGGGGAGAGGAATAAAATGTTCAGAACAATATATTTATTCCCCCTAAATAATTTCTAAAAACTATGCGAGAGGAAGACTGTTATGTACTGGAGGAAACAGTTTCTGGAATACTTAATATTCTTCTTTGTTTTACTATAATGCCAGTGGTTTCTTTTATTTATTTTTTGCTTGTTCCTCATAAACTGGTGCAAACAAAAAATGTGGTGGCTTCTCAAAGTAGCTCATTTGTAGCAAAAAATTAAAAAAGGGAATTTGCTCATTTGTTTGAATGAATTGTGTTTTTAATATACCAAACATGACAATTTTATGGCTAACCAATTCATACACAATACATTTTATGCTTCTAAATTGATGGTTGACTTGTAAAGGTGGTTTAAAAGTAAATCTTGCATTTTTTTCAATTTCCCCCAAAATTTCTGATTTCCTCCCATTGCTTCAAAATTCCACATCTCTAGCCATGACAAAGAATTTATCAAAGCCGTTTTTTTGGGAAACATAAATCTCTAAAACTAGGATTTATTTTACAGAAGACATTTCAAAGATTAAAATGAAATTCATGCAGAAAATGCAAATCCAATACATGCCTTGGGAGAAGTCTCTTTTTAAAAATTATTACCTGTTTTTATCAAATACAGTCATTTGTGCTACAAAAGTCTTCTCCTCATCTTCACGGTTGGAAGAATTGCGTTTTCTTCTAGCTGGAAGCTCCTCGTTAACATCTGCATTTAAGCACACTAAATATTATACTTGTAAGGAATAGTAAAGGTAAAGGTACCCCTGCCCGTACGGGCCAGTCTTGACAGACTCTAGGGTTGTGCGCCCATCTCACTCAAGAGGCCGGGGGCCAGCGCTGTCCGGAGACACTTCCGGGTCACGTGGCCAGCGTGACATCGCTGCTCTGGCAAGCCAGAGCCGCACACGGAAACGCCGTTTACCTTCCCGCTAGTAAGCGGTCCCTATTTATCTACTTGCACCCGGGAGTGCTTTCGAACTGCTAGGTTGGCAGGCGCTGGGACCGAACAACGGGAGCGCACCCCGCCGCGGGGATTCGAACCGCCGACCTTTCGATCGGCAAACCCTAGGCACTGAGGCTTTTACCCACAGCGCCACCCGCGAACTTGTAAGGAATACATATACACAAATTTTCTGGCATAGCTGTTCAGTAAGAGCCACTGAATTAGATTCAATGAGGGTTTATTTTAAAGATTGTTTCAAACTTCAGACAAAGTTCTTTGTTCAACCCCTGGTAAATATTACATTATGAGAATAAGGCTCAGTTAAGAATCTTCCAAGGACATCGAAAAACGGAAGTTCTATTCTAGCATGAAAAAATGAATATAGAAACCTCAAAGTTAGTATTCTTGCAAGGAGTGCAGGTTTCTTGAAATCTTACACTCACATTTCAGTTGTAGTGGTGGCGGTGCAATTGTTATGCCATCCAAACAGTTCCCATGTCAATCCTTAATTTTTTAATGGGAAATTATTTACACCAGTTCCTGATGGGTGTATTTATCCATGGAATGAATAGGCATAGATGTGCTCTTCCTCTGTGCCACCCACTTCACCAGCAGAGCTTGTCTGCAGTACGTGGGGGAATTTCCATGGACACATCTACAGTCAAGGCAGTGGATCTGCAACCTCCAGGGTTGTCAGGAACACTTTGTCTCATCTTAAAACCACTCACCCAGAAAAACTGTTGAGTATAGGATTGGAAGTATAAAGCAATTAACGCCCACACATTCCAAAGCCTGCTTAATATTTTTCTTTTAAGCAGCTAGCTGATTTCCCCCGATTAAATGAGTAAGTTCTGGATATACTTCATGCTTACCAATGTTTTCATTAGTTTCACCATTTATCATCCCATTAAATTCTCTTCTTCCTGGACGCGTCACTCTGAATAATAGTGAGTAAGACTTCACCATATGGCTGTTACTGGGTTCAAATTCGTTGCTGGAAACTGCTAGCGATGGAAAGCTGCCTGGTTTCATTTGGTTGAGGTCTGGATTCAAGGGCACCTGCTTTTTACCAGTAGGTACTTGCCTTACTGGACAACTAACATCCTGTAGACACAGAACATATTTAATACTTTTCGGTATCTGGATAAAGTGAAAATGAAATGCCTGTGAGGTTTAACGAAGACCCATTGGGGGGATGGGAAACAGTTTATAAATGATGAACATGTTATTGTAAAACTCCCTCTTCTATAGATTATTGTGTAGTCCAAATCTAGGATATGACACATATGATGAAGTTAACGAATCTGCTTAAAGTGAGAGAGAAGACAGCAAGTAATCTCTTTCAACATTTACTGAATTCATTATTTTATTAGAGCAACAAAGCACAAGATTCTGTGATCCCATATTCTTTGGGGGAAGTTTAAAAGCAGAGGATACAGACAATATATTAAAATAAACTGGAAAATGATTATTACTTTTTTCTTTATGACTTGTAGAAATACTTAAATGATTGATTTCCCACAAAGGAAAATGTGGGCTATAATTAATAAATAATAATAATAATAGCAGCAGCATTTTGGAGATCTTAACAGTATTGAATTTAACTGTGGACTGTTGTATTATATTATATTTAAACGCCTTTGCAGAGTCTCATTAATAAAGAAAATGGTTTATATATATTTTTAGGAAACTCGACTGTTAAAAGCTGCTTTCTCCTGCTATTGCTAAACCATGCCTAAACTTACCTTTCGTTTCTTGTGGCAAACCTTTATAAGCAGTACTTCCAGAGTTACAGAACTTTGTTCATTTTCTGAGTTTTGCAATGGCTTATCTAAAAAGAGCCCAAGGGGGGAAATGTTTTAAACTTCTGAAAGAGAGGTTCTACCCCAGTGCAACCCAGATACATATCTGCCAGTCTAGGTGCTGTCTTTTTGCTCTCGTGTGTCACTGGCCCTTTAAACTATCTAGAGCAGTGTTTCCCAACCTTTTTTGGGCAAAGGCACACTTGTTTCATGAAAAAAATCTCGAGGCACACCACCATGCCAGATGGGGAAAGGTCACTTTTTACTTATGTAAAAAAAAAAAAAAAAAAAAAAAATAGTAACAGCATAGAAGGTAATGGTTAGGCTAGCATCCCTCTTCCAAATATGCTAGGTTTTTATTTGCAGGGACTGTTCTACATGGGAAAGCATTCAGCACTGTCATTCTCCCATCTGCCATCTGAATTGGTACTATTCTGGGTCAACTTACTCTGCTGCATGTGTAGATGAAAATGGCACCAAGTGTGGGGGGTTTTGGCCCTCTCTGAAGTGCTTCTCTGCAAGATATGGTAGGATGTGTTACACAAGTAAACACTTGCAGGGTATGATAAAGAGAGCATTCCAAGAGTGACTTGGGATGCTATGAAGATGCTGCAAAAGTGGGCATGTGATTATTGCACGCCTTAAGCTAATGCTGAATACCCAAGAGTGTACAACTGGACTGCTGAATCCTAACTGGGTGTACTGAAAAGATGCTGGATGAGACCCAGACCAATAGTACCTGCAAAAGCAGCGTTATTAAAAGCAGCTTTCCCTTTGAACATCTCTTTGTTCAAAGTGCATCTGAAAGCCTAATGACCCACTGGTTCCTTAGGAGTGAGCTTTAATGCAAGGATTTTGATGTTAATCCATGGATCAGATGTGTGTGTGTGGATAATCGCATTGTTGGACAGTCCTTTCTGCCTGTTGGCCGTTAGCCAACGACCCCCTCCTCCGCCTGAATGAAATGTGCCCCGTGGGAGCGTTGGGACATCAGAACCACGAGTTATAGTTATCAGGGGCGCCGACTTATAAAAAATATTGGGGGGTCCTGCCGCTGGTTCGCTCGGGTAGCCGGGAGAACGCAGTTCAAGGTGGCGATGTTGGGGAGAGACCCTCGCTCAGGGCGCCACGAGACTTGGCGGCTGGCGGCCTATCTGGGGGGTTTTGGAGCATATTTCGGCGGAGCGATTGGGGAGGAGGGGGCTTGTTGCTGGATTCTTCAGCTGGGCCGGAGATCCGCTGCTGGGGGTCCCTGGGCCGAGTTGTGAGCACGGCCTGCTGAAGGGAGATCCAGCCGAATGCGCGACGGGGACGGCCGGGGCTCTCCGGCTAGGGCGCGCGGCTGGCTGGCTGGCGAGGGAGCAGGTGGGGAGGAGGCGGGGGTCCTCACTCTCTTAGGAAACACACCCGCGCGCCCGATTGCCACAAAGTCCGAAGGGTGCGTGTGTGGAATTAAAAAGCAAAAACGAGATACGGGCAGGGCAGGCAAAGAGTTTTCCGCAAGAGGATGGAGGGCAGGTTGAAGAGAAAATCACTCAGGATGAGACAGTCAAATCAGCCATGATAAAATGGGCTCAGGATATTGGGTATAACATCATGTTTGAGGACTGGGAAAGGTTATGGACCACCGGAATGAAATTCACGGCATGTAATGCCTTGAAGGAAAATATTATGAAAATGATTTATAGGTGGTACATGACCCCAGTCAAGCTTGCAAAAATATATCACCTGTCTGATAATAAATGTTGGAAATGTAAGGAGGCTGAAGGGAAATTCTTTCACCTCTGGTGGACTTGTCCAAAAGTGAAGGCCTTCTGGGAAATGATCTATAATGAGTTAAAAAAGGTATTTAAGTATACCTTTCCCAAGAAACCAGAGGCCTTCCTCTTGGGCATTGTTGGCCAGAAAGTGTTAAAGAAGGATAGAACTTTCTTTATGTATGCAACTACAGCAGCAAGAATACTTATCGCAAAATATTGGAAGACACAAGATTTGCCCACACTGGAAGAGTGGCAGACGCAATTGATGGACTACATGGAACTGGCTGAAATGACTGGCAGAATCCGAGATTTGGGAGAAGAAACAACGGAAGAGGACTGGAAAAAATTTAAGGACTATTTCCAAAAGCAATATAAGTTGTATGAATGTTAAAAATTTACACGATTCGGAAACTATAGCTTCAGCAATTAGATTTGGGAAACAGAAAATTATATTTTAAGTAAGAAAAGGTCAAAATCTAAGGTAATACTATGTTTAATTTAAGATATAAGTAACTGATGAAAAGTATGTTAAATTTAGAGGTATAGTATTTGAAAAGTACAAAATAAGGTACGAAACAAGGTAATAATTTGCTGATATCTTTATTATAAAGAATGCAGGGTAAGGGAGATGCGAGGAAGTCCAGTTAGTTATATAAAAAATGTGTTGAATGGTTGGTTTTCTTTTCTTCTTTTTCTTTTTTTCTTTTTCTTGTTCTTTTACTTTTTTCTTCAGTGTATGTTTCTAACTTTGTATTTGAAAACTTAATAAAATATTTATATATAAAAAAAGGGGAAATCCTTTCGCTTTTCTGGGGTGCAGGGAAGTCTCAGAGCCGGAGGTTGGGGAAGGGACCCCCTTTGCTCTGCCCTCTTCTCCCGTCTTAGATTCGCAGGGGGGTCCCCGCCCGAGCTTGCCTGGCCACCGGGCCACACAAGGGCCGCGCTCTACGCGGCGCACCTTGCTAGCCGCGCAGCTGTCCTCCGCGGCTGCGGAGCGGCCCTGCGCCGGTGCCCAGCCCCTCTGGGCGCCCGCTGCGCTGCCAATGACAAGCGGGCGATGTCGCGGGCAGGGAAGGCGTCGCTTTCTTTCCCGATGCTTCATCCTCCCAGTCTTCCAGCCCTTTTTTGGGTTGGAAGCTCGTCTCGTTCGCCCTTCTCCTTTCTTCACCCTGCGTGCAATTTTCCTCCCTCGTCTCCCTCCCCATTTCTCCTTCCTTCCTTCCTGACTGACGGGCTCGGGCTTCGGCTCGGGCTCGGGCAGCCACAGCGTCGGCGGTGTTGGCGATCGGCGGCGCGGGGGGATGGCCCTCCCGGGGGAGCCGGCGCTGCTCAATGGGGTTGCCAAGGAGACAGGCCGGCCGCCCCCCTCCCCCGGCCCGGCGCCCCCCGCCGCGCCGGTGCCCGTTATCGAGCTGGTGCGCGCCGGGCGCCCTATAAAAGCCGCAGACGCGCCAAGCTCCCTCTCCCGCCGCGCAGGAGCGATGCCTCTCTCTGGCTCTCCCTCCGCGCAGGCTGAGGGAGGGAGGGAGTGGCGCGTGTGACCCGTCTCTGCTGGGAGACCAAACCCAGCGAGGCAGAGTCGCGCGGAGGCGCCCAGGCAGCGCTGCCGGCTGCGAGGAGGAGCGCCAGGCAGCAGCAGGAGGCGCGGCCTCTCCTCGCCGCCGCCGCCCCGCCTCTCGCCGCCGACTCGCCCGCCTCCCTCCAGGCAACATCTCGCGGCACACTAGGCAACGTCTGGCGGCACACTGGTGTGCCGCGGAACACCGGTTGGGAAACACTGATCTAGAGAACCTTAAGCACAGGCCCTGTAGCACATTACTCCATTACCCAATTTGTGTGCAGGGCAGGGCAGGGAGGAAAGAGATCAAGGGGAGAGTTGAATGGAGAAGTGCATGTTAACTCTCAGCTGTGCTCACTGGAGCCACTGCTGAAGCCCAGGGTTAATAGTCACAAGATGGGGCAAATGACAGGGCCCACTGAGGCTGATATTGGATCCCTGATGTCCCCCTCTTCTTTTTCAAGCTGCTGCTAGGGTGGCAGTGCTCAGCCCAGCACTATAAAGTGCTGTGTCAGGTGAGGATGAACCCACTACCAGGTCCAGAGTAATTCCAGGGAAATGAAGATTACATGCAGCTGCTTCGTCTATTCTATCAAGGGACTGGGCCTTACTGCTGCCAGCTCACCACCTCCCTAGTAACTATATTTTTTAAAAAAGCAATTTCATTAGCTAATGAGAAGAAATCCCATAGGACAGAGCAAGGGCTCCAGCAGGGCACTTGCACCACGTCCCCCTGAAACCTGATTCCAACCCTGCAACAGCTATTCATTTTGGGGAGCAAGCACACAGCAATTTGCAGAAGAGGACTGTTGCCATTTTCATGGACATGTAGAGCTCAACACCTTCTGACAATTTAACACCATTCAACCGAGAGGCCAGTCTTTAATGTTGTCTGCCTGTACATGTCCCAATAAAATTACATGGGTTACAGCGCTAAAATTTAAATGTATCTTGATTCTAGCTTAGATCATTTCTACTGTTATTTTTAAGTGATCTTGGTTGTTTCTCCATGATAACTTAGCATCCCAAAATGTTAAGTGTACTATAAAATGATATACCATTCAGCTTAGTCATAATGAAAGGATTTTATAAGGACACATTTTGCAGTCTACAAGCAAACCACAATAAATGCTATTTAACCCAGTGAAAATGCAGAGGTCTATGAACCTCAGTTACACACCAAAACATTCCTTTATCATCAGTAAATGACATTGAAAGGAAAAGTGTATGATGAAATACGTACCATTTTTATGGAAGAAACCAGTAAAGGTGAGTTGTAGATGAGCAGACAAGCTAAAATAAGGAAAGAAATATTGTTTCACTCTTCAAACATTCTAGGCACATTTAAGAAATGTGAGAGAAGACGACAACCAGTAATATTTTTTAACATTTATTTTCTTAATCTAACCTGGCCTCATTCATTCAATTGCACCCAGATTACGTTACAGCAATGCACTTCACAAATAGCGGCCTTTTTAGACAGTTTAGGAATTTCTAGAAGTATCTGGCTGGCCAATGCAGGATGTTAATCAGATGGGTCCTTCTCATGTTCTTATGAAAACATGAAACATGCCTCCCTTTAGCAACATCATGGGACAAAGCATTGGCCCAGGAATTTCCTGAAGGGATTATACTTAATGGTCAAATCAGTGTTTTTCACTCATATTTTGGATCGTATCAGAACTAGATGATTGTGCACATGGAGTCAGTTCAAGTGCAACAATGCTTCCCTTCCTTTATTAATTGTATCTGTTTTTCCTTTATTTTTATTGTGTGCCCTCTCAGGAGTTTTATGCTTAAGGAGCCTGTGATTTTTTTTTCTTACAATAAATAATTGATAATAGGGTCACCGATTCATTAACAAGTTCAAAATAGCTTTCTTTGCTTTGTATTCAATTCAGGTTAATTTTAAAAATTCATTTATACCCTATCTTTCCAAATAGTTCAAGGTGGCCAACAAAATTAACATTAAATTATGATATGAACGATAACACATAATTAAAAACTGTACAGCAACAACAAAACAAACAAACAAAAAAAAAACACCTTAAGGATGGTCAACCAAGTGCACTAAAATAACTAACAAACCAAGGTTTTCCCTAAAGTGGAAGGTTTTCACATTGCGGTGGAAGACATGTCAGGTAAAGAGTGAGGTACATGTGTCTGGGAGTAAATTCCAAAG
The DNA here is from genome assembly GCF_964188315.1 of Podarcis muralis. NCBI lineage: Eukaryota > Metazoa > Chordata > Lepidosauria > Squamata > Lacertidae > Podarcis > Podarcis muralis. The sequence continues at coordinate 20,382,695 of NC_135656.1, read as the reverse complement.
TCTGACCAAGGCCACTAAAAAGGCCATCACTCTGGTCCCAGGAGCACAAAAGTTCTCCTGTTAATTATCTTAATACTTGAGCAGACTCATAATGGTCCATCAAGAATCCTGATCCTATACCATATAAGACTTCACATGTCTTAACCAGCACTTTGAATTGGGCCCAGAAACCAACTGGAGGCCAATTCAGCTGTTCCAACAATGATGGAACTTACCCCTGGCATTCATCTCTAGTTAATATCCTAGCCATCACAGTTTATTTTTCTGAACACTCTTCAAAGGCTGCCCCATGAAGTAGTTCAAGCATGATGTGATCACCCAAGCTGGGCAAAAGCATATTCCACCACAGCTGGTCACCCAAGGTCAAGGCTGGGTCCAGAATTACTCCCAAAATATGAAGCTGCAATTTCAAGTAGATACTTCCCCATCTATCAACTGATATCTTGACAATTGGGAGTCATATAAATAATTAAATAATGATGATCAATAAACGTATTCCTATCTACAACATAGCACAGGCATTTTATGAAGGTTTTCTGGCAAGGTTTCGGCATATTCACTAACACAAATGCAACAACTGTTTTGAACAACAACAAGCAACGTGCAGCAATAGATGGAAAGGTGTGTTTTCGCACATGCACTACAGAATAAACTGTGATTCAACTACATAATGGAAATCAATGAAATTTCAAAAACAAATAAATTACTAGAGCCGGTTTGCATGTTTTGCCGCTTTTCAGGAAGTGACTGTATGTTTTATTTCATCCATATTAAGAGCTAAACACTGTAGCGCAAGTTTACCAGAGAACAAACAGACACCACACACAACACCTCTGGTAAAATTAGTTTGCAGGTATTTTATTATGGGAGGAGCAGAATTTCATTATACTTCCAGTCATATTTCAGTATGACTTTTACTGACATAGAAAATACATAATCCCATTTGAAACACTGCTACTGAAACATTCTCGGTAGATAAAATGAATGTTACCTTTGCAAGTCGTGTTCTCCCTGTTTTTTCTCTACTTTCGTCAGCATCCCGTCTACTCTGAATGTTTTCCTGTAATAAAAGTTGTGTTTTTTTGAAATTTCACTGATCTCCATTATGTTGTTAAGTTTTGCTTCATAAAGATTTGTTCCAATAGCTTTTTTTTAGGACCTGGAAGGGAGTCGGGTGCACCAAGTTGTGAAATACTTCACAATATGACACAGAAAGCTAGTGTCTAGCCGCATGATGTTAATCCCTAAATATTTTGTCTTTCAATCATGGCTATTTTCAAAACGTTTCAATATTTACGCTTAGCTCAAGAACACTTACAGAAGTAAAATGTACTATCACTTAAGAATCACCACAGGCATAAATAGACAAAGGTATCAGAAACTGAATTCTAGAGTTACAGAACTAGAATTCAGAAAAGCTGTTTTTGCTTTGTGGGAGCTCAGCTGAACACTAGCGACATTCCTTGTACTAAAAACATTCAGGTCTGGCAGTGTGCCAGTGTCTTCATATGACAGCCCTTTACTAAATATTGGGGTATAGTACAAGGACGACTTAGGCCAGGCATAAGCAAGTGGTTGCTAGATGCACTTCTTTAAGAAGATAACGAAAAAGGTTACACAATCGTTTAGATCAGCCTGTCAAACTGAAAATAATTCACAATTGAGAAAAGCTGGTTTCTTATCAAATAGATCTTGAAATCCCATACCTGACTGCACTCGTCAAGCTTTAATACTTTTATTTCTCAAGTTGTAAAAGACTGAGAAATTAAATAAGTATATAATTGGAAGGTACTTCCCTTTCCAATTCTAAGGACAAAAAATACAAATATGAGAGAATGTTCATACAACATCCATGTTAGGCTACAGTTAACCTACTTTTTAAAACAACGATAGGAAATTTCAAATAAGGTCTAAGTACAATCTGTAAGGCAAAGGACAAAAGTAAAAAAAAAAAAGGAATAGTGCAAGTTCCTTAAAGGCTTAAGCAATGCTATTTTCATTGCTTTGTAAATAATTTACTCAAACGGAAACATGAATATATATTTATACTTGCTTTTACTACAATCCACCAAGTCTTCGAATGTTGTGGGTGAATACAGGGTAAGTTAATAAAGAAACAAAGTTCATCCACGATTTGATTCTGGGTGAGGAAATAGACATGTTGCATACTACGAGTATCTGTTTGGGGGAAGGAAGCGTAAATCTCCAATGTCTGCCCACCAGGCTGATTGATGCAACAATCTCCTGAATCGGATGAGTATGCATGTGACCCTAGGATTCAATACCCTTTTTCAAGGAGCCTTGTCCAACACTCTGCTAGCTTCCATTGTGTGTCCTTACAACTGGGTTTATAATGACAGGATACTAAATTTGTAGAATTTGTACCCTGCTCTTCAGCCAAAAAGGCTTTCAGAGGTGCTTACATGAGCAAAACAAAACAGTCCCTACCCGCAGGCTTACAATCTAAACACACACACACACATGGACGGAAGATGGGGGAAGTGACACCAAGGGTTACCTACTCCAAAGCCCTGCTATGTGGGAATCTCAGCTAAAGCATCCTTGACAGGTAGCCATCCAACCTGTGCTTTAGAACATATAAGGAAGAAGCACCTGCCATCTTCCAAGGGGGTCAGTTCTGTTGACAGCTCTTACTGTCAGAAAGCTCTTCCTGATGTCTACTAGTAATTTCCTTTCTTGTAACTTGAATCCATTGGTTCAGGTCCCAAGCCTGCTCCGCCTTCCATGTGACAGCCCTTTCAATATCTCCTCTGTCTCCTCTTTTCCAGGCGAAACATATCCAACTTCCTCAACCACTTCTCATAAGGCTTTGTTTCCAGACGCTTGATCATCTTGACTGTCCTGCTCTGCATGCATTCCAGCTTGTCCTTCTCAAATTGTGGCGCCCAGAACTGGACAGAGTGTGGCTGACCAAGGCAGAATAGAGCAGTACTATTACCTCCCTTCATCTGGATGTTATATTTCTGTTGATGCAACCTAAAATAGCACTGGCGTGTGTTTTTTTGCTGTTGCATCACACTGTTGACTCTTTTGGTCTATTATGATCCCAATATCCTTTTCATATACAGCGGTACCTCGGGTTAAGTACTTAATTCGTTCTGGAGGTCCGTTCTTAACCTGAAACTGTTCTTAACCTGAAGCACCACTTTAGCTAATGGGGCCTCCCACTGCTGCCGCACGATTTCTGTTCTCATCCTGAAGCAAAGTTTTTAACCCGAGGTACTATTTCTGGGTTAGCGGAGTCTGTAACCTGAACCGTCTGTAACCCGAGGTACCACTGTATACTATTGGCAATCCAGCTGTCCCCCATTTTATATTTGTGCAGCTGGTTCTGCCTGCCTAAGTGTAGAACCTTGCATTTCTCTCTACTGAAATTAATTTGGTTAATTTTGGCCCAGTTCTCCAATCTGTTAAGGTCATTTTGAATCCCAATTCTGTCTTCAGTGGCATTAGCTACCCCTCCCAGTTTGCTCTCATCTGCAGTTTTGATTAGGTAAAGGTACCCCTGCCCGTACGGGCCAGTCTTGCCAGACTCTAGGGTTGTGCGCTCATCTCACTCTAGAGGCCGGGAGCCAGCGCTGTCCGGAGACACTTCCGGGTCACGTGGCCAGCGTGACAAAGCTGCATCTGGCGAGCCAGCGCAGCACACGGAACGCCGTTTACCTTCCCGCTGGTAAGCGGTCCCTATTTATCTACTTGCACCCGGGGGTGCTTTCGAACTGCTAGGTTGGCAGGCGCTGGGACCAAGCAGCGGAAGCGCACCCCGCTGCGGGGATTTGAACCGCCAACCTTTCGATCGGCAAGCCCTAGGCGCTGAGGCTTTTACCCACAGCGCCACCCGCGTCCCTGCAGTTTTGATTAACATCCCCTCAATTCCATCATCCAAATCATTTGTAAAGATGTTGAACAACAAAGGGTTCAGGACAGAACCCTGCGGCAACCTACTTGCCACTTTTCCCCAGGATGACCAGGAACCATTCATGAGCACTCTTTGGGTTTGTCAGTCAACCAGTTACAAATTCACCTAAAAGTTACCTTGTCCAGTCTACATTTTACCAGCTTCTGCACAGGAATATTGTGAAGGACTTTGTCAAAAGCCTTACTGAAATCAAGGTACACTACATCCACAGCACTCCCCTAATCCACTAAGCTGGTAACTATAAAAAAAAGAAAAATGAGATTCATCTGGCATGACTTGTTTTTGAGAAACCCATGATGGGTTTCAGTAATCACAGCATGCTTTCCCAAGTGCTCACAGACTGTTTAATTATCTGTTCTAGGACCTTTCCAGGCATTGATGTCAAGCTCACCAGTCGGTAGTTACCTGGGTATTCTCCCCCCCCCCCTTTTAAGATGGGGACCATATTCACTCACTTCCAATCTACAGGGACTTCACCTGTTCTCCAAGAATTCTCAAAGATTATAGACAGAGGTTCTGATATTTGTCGTCCTATAAGAGCTCAAGTTCTTCTTGCTTGCTTCCTGTACTTTGTGCATTCGTGTAGGGACAACTAAAACCACCAGTCATTCCTCCACACATTGCTGCCCCGTCCTCCGCCACCTGCTGCCACCACACATCTTTTCCTTCTCTGGGGAGTGGCAGAAATCACTCTGTACACTGTACCTTCCACTACTACCTCAATGTATTCCAAGGCCTGCAGTTGCTGTTCTTGCTCCTCAGGCTGAGAATCAGTATCTGAGGTGAGGACATGAAATTGACTTTGTAGCTCCAGAGACGCAGCATGGCTCCTGACAGTCCTGGTTTTCTGCCTAAAGTTGCTGTAGCTTCTCTTCCAGCAAGGCAACTAGCTTGTACTCACTGCAGGTGCAGTTTTGCATTCTCAGGCAGGAAGACAAACATGGCACTGGTGTTGCAGGTCACTGAAGCAGCTCCCTCGCTGTCAATATCTTTTGGTCCTACATGCACCATGAGACAGCACTCCAGGCTTCTCCCTCAAACTTCTCCCATAAACACCCGTTTACAAGTCCCTCCAATGCTCCAAACACATTCCTTCCTCCCTAGGAACTCTCTTGACTTTGTTGAATTTAAATATTGTTCCCAGCAAGGTCATTTGTTTGTGTCCCCTAAAGCACCTTTGTCTTGGTTGGATCCAGCTTAAAGCACAGAACTCTTGACTTTGTGGACTTTAAGTATCATTCCCTGCGGGTCATTTGTTCGTGGCAAAGGGAAATGTGATACGTTTTGTTAATAGGAGGGTGGGTGTGTACAACTCTGCTAAGTAACCCTTTTCTCGCTAGAATCTATATGGGATCTCCTGCTTTGTACTGCCCTTTGCAAACGTAAGAGCCCTGATGGATCAGACGAAAGGCCTATTGTCATGTTTCTCACAATGTCCAACCAGATGCCTGTGGGAAGTCCTGCAGTTTGCTCTAAAGCAACTTTTCAGACCTTCCCATGCCTTATACTTTTCATTTTGCACAATCTGAGAATGTGGACAAGATTCTTGAAACTGAAAGACCCAGCATGATCTTTGTTCATCATGGCTTGTAAATTCAGCCAGAACAGGGTTTGGGTTGCAGAGGTCGTTTGACAGCACTTAATTGTGAAGACACTCTTGAAGATATCCTTGCACTTCTCTCCAATATGAATGAGTTTTGCCCAGTTTCTAATCTGCATTTTTGATTCAGATACCTGACCATGTTGTGGTGAACCAGCTCCAGCCTTTGATTTTTGGAGTCCTAAACAGTGAGGCGAGGAAACACTGACTCCTGCATGAATCTGTCCAGAAAGTCTGTTATGGGTCTCCTCTAAATTCCATAATGGGAGGCCCTCTTCCATGTTCCCCTGCTACCTGAAGAATGGTGAGCGAGCACAAGAGTGGGCCTTCTCACCTGTGGCATCCATATTGTGAAATAGCTCTTTTACAGAGGTATGGTTTGGCCCCCCTAATACATCCTGTTGTTTGGCGGGTGGTAAAGACAATTTTATTTCAGCAAGTATTCTCCTAATTTGGTCTCTCTGTTTGAACTGATGGCTTTTACAATTTAATTCTTTGTACTTTATTATTTGTAGCTGTGAGCTGCCTTGAGAGTACACTTCAGGAAAAAAGAAAGAATAAAAATATATTCAACAACGTTGTTGTTTTTGCTTCCGCAGAACACAGTTGACATGACCATCATTCACCTACAATTCAGATGACCTTATTTTGCAATTCTCGTAACATAGTTACTAGCCCTTAACACATTTTAATAGTCATTTATGTCACACTGTCATTTATACCACATTGCTGGAAACAACCAAATCTCATTTACAAAAGCTTCACTGCCTGGCCTCTTGGATGCAGTTCTTTCTTACCAAATGTTTACCAGTCAACTAACTATATGAATTAAAGATTAAAGCTAAGAATCTAGCCCTTTTCAGAGTGAAATGTGGCATTTACCAATGCTGTCTACCAATTAGCAGCAGTAGAGAGAAACATACACAATGGCAGCTTTTGCATATCACAGTAAGCTATGACTTACTATGCACAAGAGAATAGCAGCTATTTTGCTACTTCCCTCTTGGGATGGGAGAAAACAAACCCATGTCTCCCAGTTTAGTGTTAAAGCCCAATTAGGAACCAGTTTATTTTGCTCAAGCTATTAACTGGTGTGCCAAGAAGAAACATTGGCTTATCAGTATGGGTTTCTTTAAAGAGCATAGCATAGCAAAGCAAAGCAAACCATGATCACTTGTTTGGACTGCTAAGCCAGTGGTCACAATTTGCTTCCTCCCAATGTGACTGAGGAGTGAAGCAAGCACAATTCATTTGAACATGGCAATCCATGGTTTATGGTTTACCATGATGTGCAAACACAGCCAATTTCATCTTTCTCCATCGCACTGCAGAAATATATGCTAAGTATAGATGTTGCAGTAAAAAAAAAATTCCTTGGCTATCTGCAGTAGCAGAAAAAGCAGGCTACCATACTGTCACTAAATGAAAGATATTTCTGGAAAGAAAACAGATTTAGGTTGAGGAATTCCATGAGTCCTTAAATAGCCATGCTCTTTCAATACTGCAACTACATTGAAACAAAGACATACCAAAAAAATACACCGATATGTAGCTGATGCTCCCTATCATCTGGTATCAGCACTGACCATTACAAGTTATTTGACAAAACGTCCCAGACTCAGAACATGATCAAGGCTTCATCCCTCTGTTTGCATTAACACCCTACAGAACACAAACCTAACTCCTAAATCTCCAAGAATGGATTATCCTAGATGTCCACTGACCTGTACTCCACTATAGTCTTCTGACTAATTAGACCTATTTTTACATTATTTAAATCTGTTGGTTCTTGCTTTATTTTAAATGGCTTTGGAGAACAATTCATGTTAATGGGCAACAGCAATGCTATATGCCTAAGAATTAACTCCCATTGCAGTTCCCTTTTCCGTGGCAAGCATACCCCATTCCTTCAGTGTACATTTTATCGCTTTGTTTTTTTCCATTCTCTGACGTATCTTATGCGTATCTTGTTGACTCAAACAATGTTTTGCACCACTAATTCCATTCAAGTGGAGTTACAAATTTAATCTTTATAGGTTATCTGAGATAAAAACATTACGTTGCAAGCACTCAAAGCTAAAGGCAGTTTTAATTATTTTGAAGTGTATTAGTATTTCAAGGTTCCTGATAGCTAAACCCACTGCAGAAGCTCAAAAATGAAGTTAGTTTGGATTACCATTTTTCTTTACTTCCCCACAGACATTGTCTATAATTATTATTTACTGAGAGGCTAAGTTTAAACAAAATATAAAGCATTACCCACATTGACCTGAAGCATAGCATTGTGACTTAAGATGGAAGTACCACAAGCAGTAACAGCTAAATAGCAAGCACAATACAATGTTAATTACCAAACACTCCCAATTACTTATGAAGTATATATATTTTTTCTGCAATGTGATTTCATCTTTGACAGCAAACAGTTGATATTTTTCATTGCTGTGCATCAGCAAAGTGAATCTCTGAAAAACTACCACTTGCAAGCTCACATTGCAAACCAAACCACATGAAAATTTAAGACAAATACAAGGCTTCATTACATATGTGCATGTTATGTGGTCATTAAGTTCATTACAAAAAGAATTTAGGTCCCAATTTTGGAGAAAGTTGTCATTCATACTATACATGGGCAGTACCCTACTATTATCATCATCTCAGTTGCTAGAGAGGGGAGGACGTTAACATATTAAATAACAAGCATTTTTAATATGTGAAGTTACCTTTTGATATTTGTTCGAGAGTTTCTGTGGGACATATACGTGAGAGTTCTGTGCAAGAATATTGGCTGCAACAGAAAATGAAAAAAGTAAATTCAACATTGCCATGAGTGGATCAAAAAATTAAAATAAAAGATTAACAGTTACTCACAGCTATGAGATTGCGGGTGCGTAGAAATCTATATATTTGTGTTGGTTCTGTGAGAGAAAATAGAGCAGTCTTTTACAAAGCAGATAATTTGACACTTTACTAGCTTTTCCCTGCAACACATTAAATTTTTGAATACACAACATTATCCATTCATACCAAACATGTGTAGTACATAAATACCTAGACTGTAATGAAGTAAGTGGGCACTTTCAAGGAGCAACCTAATCGCTATCAGCTACAACCAAGTGACCACTACTGTGATCACTACCCATCTACTACTGCGAAATATGGCAGTATATATTTGAAAATAAACACCCACAACATACAGCAGTAGATCCGATAAGATAGATTAAAAATACTTTTGTGGAATGGAGTATTTCCAGAAGCTAATTTTGCATCCCTGACACTTGAATAACCAACAGCAGCATTATGCCCTTGGATATAATACATTCTATCTTGCTAGCAAAGTCTTGACTACTTGGCTTCTATGAAACACAAAGTTCACAAAGGAGGAAGAATATTCAAATGCTTAACCAGAGTTATGCCTGTCAGCGTACAACCCTTCAACATTTCTACAATATCTCTGAAAATATATCTCAAGTGGAAGAAAAAAATCATAAATTCTTAGAAAACTGACTTCTGGGAAACATACTAGTTCCTTCCTTTAAAATCTTACTCTATGAAGTGTACAGATTTATCATTCACAATTTCATTTTAAAAGAATCAGAAGATGTGCTCTAAGTGTCCTAAGAGCAACTGCTGCCACCCCCCCCCAATGTTTTTGTTAAGCTGCTATCTTGTTAAATGAAAGTTCTAGGGACTGAACCTTTTCACTTTAAAAACTAGTTGCTGCAATGTTTAAAATGGGGTGGCAGTTAAAACCTTTTTCTATAAATAAGGCAATTTTGCAAGGCTACCAAATAATCGGCCACATTCTTCAGACTAATTCCTGATCACAAGTTTCATTCTCGAGTTCTCCACTCCTCCTTGACCAGCGTTATCCATACCTTCAGCCTTCACCACACAACTCAAAATGACAAGTCTGCAATTTTTGCCCCAAATAGAATAACCAACCTTTTTAAGCTCCAAAACCAGAGACCAATTCCCTCACCCTCCATACCTCCCCCCATGACTTTCCTTACAGTTCATAAAACCTCAGCTTCGAAAATGATCTTTTGTGGGGCAAGGAGTCGTTCAATCGCTTAGGAAGACCAGCTTCCCAATAAGCTCTCAAGGGGTTGGGAGGGAGAGAGAGATGATGAAGACACTCGTAACAACATAGTATCAATTTACAACGCCCCCCGCGGCTCTCCCGAGCCCCGAAAGGTAATCCTACCGAGAGGCGCAATCTGACTACTCCTTAAAATCCTTCCGAGGTGGAGCGTGGCCTCATTAATGTAACAATTAGGCAGGGCGCGGGTTTCCCCCCACGGGCAGCCCTGGGGGCTGACAACCCGGACAGAGGAGCAACAGCATTGCTTGCAGAGGACCCCCCCCCAACCGAAAGGGGGGGAACCACCTCCCGCCGAAGGACCCGCGCGCGCCAGGGGGGAGAGGAAGGCAGCCCCGCCGCCCCACAATAAGCGGCCGATGCTGCTCCCTCTCCTCCGCCCATCACGCCTCGACTCGGGCGGGAGGGGGGAGGGTGGGGAACGGTTGTTATTTTCGGACCCCCCTCCCTCCTCCCCCCCCCACGAAGCTCACTCTCGAAGGCCTGCAGAAAGAGCTCGTGGTCGGCCTGGATCTGCTCCATCTTCGGCTTCTTCACCGGCGGGAGGGCCGCAGCCGAGGAGGCCGCTGCCGACGACGCCGAGGAGCCGCAGCCGCTGCCGCCCCCCGAGTAGCCGCTGCCGAGGCCTCCCACGGCGCCGCCGGACTTGCCGCCCGGCGCGGCGGCCGAGGTCGAGCCGCCGCCGCCGCCGAACCCGCCGCCTCCGCCCGTGGCGGTGGCCGCGACGGCGCCTCCCCCTCCGCTAGGAGCAGCCGAGCTGGGCCCCGCGCCGCCGCCTCCTCCGCCGCCGTGCTTCTGAGGAGCCATGGTGGGAGGGGGGGGAGAGGGCCCTTTCCGACGGGGCCGGGTCGCGTGGCGGGAGACGCGGGGAGCGGCGGCCCGCGAGGGCCAGGAGGCGCGGCGCGGCGGGGGAAGTGGGCAGCGCTTCGACTCCGCCAATTCGCCCCGCCGCCGATCGGTTCTCCTCAAGCGCCCTCTCTGCTCCAGCCAAACCCGACGGCGGCGCCGCCAGCCGCTCCCGCCCCCTCCGCCGAGCGCCCATTGGCCCGCGCCCTGGCGCCGCGCCGCTCCATTGGCCGGCCCAGAGCCCGCCCAGAAGTGACGGCAGAATGATTCCGCGAGAGTTTGGTTGGACCGCGCGCTTCGCCGCTGGGAGCTCGCCTCCCCCCCTCCCCCTCCTGCTTCCTTTGAACTGAATTCGCGGGAAAGCGGAGCTGCTCCTTCCTCCCCCCACCCGCACGCTTTCGCCGCTGCGGTGCATGACGGGAGAGGACGTGGGCTTTAGGGAACTTCTTTTAACCGACGGCTCACGTCGAGGCGCGAGGGGGCTCCGAGGCGCGCGCCTGCGTTCCGTAGAACACGCCCCCATAGGAGCAGGAATTCGAGCGCGCGGAAACAGGAGTGGGTGGGGGAGGCGCAGTCGCGCGATAGTGAGGCTATGTCCACACGTGCCGCGCAGAGTAAGGTGTTGGCTGCCATCTTGGTCTGTTTCCCTCCTGCAGCACCAGGTGCTCTCTGCAACTCCCATTAGCCCAGTGGGGGAAAACTGTCCCCCTCCCACTAAATAAAGTAAATAAATGACAATTTGCATCGCAGATAACTACACCCCCACCATGTGTGGCCCATGGCCACAAACAAGCATATGGGGAGACAGTCATGGCCCTCTTATTTTTTACTCCTTTGCCTGGGGTGGGCGGACGCGGGTGGCACTGTGGGTTAAACCCACAGTGTTGGTGCTGGCCTTTAAAGCCCTAAATGGCCTCGGTTCTGTATACCTGAAGGAGCATCTCCACCCCCATCGTTCAGCCAGGACACAGAGATCCAGCTCCAAGGGCCTTCGGGCGGTTCCCTCCCTGCGAGAAGTGAGGTTACAGGGAACCAGGCAGAGGGCCTTCTCGGTAGTGGCACCCGCCCTGTGGAACGCCCTCCCTTCAGATGTGAAGGAAATAAGCAGCTATCTTCTCTTTAAAAGACATCTGAAGGCAGCCCTGTTTAGGGAAGTATTTAATATTTAATGCTGTATTGTTTTTAACACTTGATTGGAAGCCGCCCAGAGTGGCTGGGGAAACTCAGTCAGATGGGCGGGGTATAAATAATAAATTATTATTATTATTAAACCACAGAGCCTAGGACTTGCCGATCAGAAGGTTGGCGGTTCGAATCCCTGCGACGGGGTGAGCTCCCGTTTCCCGGTCCCTGCTCCTGCCAACCTAGCAGTTCGAAAGCACGTCAAAGTGCAAGTAGATAAATAGGTACCGCTCCGGCGGGAAGGTAAATGGCGTTTCCGTGTGCTGCTCTGGTTTACCAGAAGTGGCTTAGTCATGCTGGCCACATGACCTGGAAGCTGTACGCCGGCTCCCTCGGCCAATAAAGCGAGATGAGTGCCGCAACCCCAGAGTCGGCCACGACTGGACCTAATGGTCAGGGGTCCCTTTACCTTTACCTGTGGTGGGCAGCCTAGGTTCAAATGGCAGGAACTACAGTACAGTATGTGTTTTTGTTAAGGGAAAGGGTGAAGGAGCCTAATCTTTTACTACTTATCTGCTAGGCTGACTCCTAGTGTCTGCCTCTCCGATGTTGGCAGCTACTTCTGACACAATGTGCTTGATATTGTTGAGTGAGAACTTGCACAGGTTTTAAAGGTGAAAGGTATTCAGTTGTTCACAAACCACAGAGTGAGGCCTTCTTGAGGAGAGGTGATTCGGGTGCACTAGCTGACAGAGGAGGTGAGAACTGTTGCTAAGGCCATTTGCTTCCTTTAATGATGGTCCACAGGGGAAGGGGGAGCTCTTCAGTGAATCACAATCTGCAGGACCCACCCACCCCCTTTTGCTTGCTTTTTTTAAAGAGAGCTGCTAGCATTTGTAGAACCTAAAACACAATGTACATACTCTAATAATCCTTTTCTTTTTTAGAAATTGGGCTGCTTCCCTTTTTGGTGTTTTATTCCTGCAGACACCTGTGGTTAAATGCCGTATTTTCTTTACCTAGGTATTTTGTTAAATTGCAAACCCTTAACTTTTGTTTTGCTTTACAATGGATCTGTTAATTTGGTTGTTACTTACGGGACTTGTTTTTATAGGTTTTGCCATTTTTGTATATTGCTTTTTCTGTATCATGTTACTGTTATTTTGTTTCACTGTTCTCCACTTGGGGATTGAAATGTTCAGTGAAGAGGATTTATAAATAATATCCATAACGGCACAAAGTGTTTCTCTTCTCAACATCTTTGAAAGGTAACCCAGAAGGCAGTTTAAAGAATAAAATTCCAGAATTACCGTACTACTGTGTGATTACCCTTGTAGCTTTTCTCCTGTTGATATGCCACCTTTCCACAGCGAACTACAGTCGAAGCAGCTAACAACAGACATCCATTCTTCAGAATTCAAAACATGGTGGGATGAGAAACTAGTTTTATAAAGTTTAATAAATTCAAATAATACAATATCAACAATTCAACAAACAATTCATTACTGCAGATAATACCAGGCTTTATATGTAAGAACAAATAAAAATAAAAATTAATGGGCAAGCAATAAACACAGTTCAGAGTGGAAGAGGACGCTTCTCAGCATGCTTGATGCTTCAAGGTTGATTCCCTCAGCTCTCCACGAGAGAAGGGTGAAAGCAGCAAGACGGAAGTCTTGAGGGCAATGACGCTGCGTTTTATTTCCCAGCTTTCCCAAAGCAGCAGCATTTATAAAGTATATAATAAACAATGTGGTGGTTCTGGTAATCCTCTTGGAAGTTGTTTTTTTTTTAATAGTATCAAGTGCTGTGGAGCAGCAACCTATTTTGCCTTGCAGGACCTTGACATGGTGTATCCCCCCCTCCCCCAGCTTTAGTATTTAAAGGTTCTGGGTTGTTTCTAAGATGAAACCCCACTTCTTGGGAATCTCCTGAGATTAAACCAGTCTCTTCTATCCTGGTGTTCTCCAGATGTTTTGGAAGAAACATCTGTTTTACTCCAAACATGCACACCACTTTCCATCATGAGACATTTTCAAATTCTTCCTCTAAACTCATTGAAAACTGGGTTTTTCTCCAGACCCAATTCCTGAGTCCAAATAATTATTATCTATCATCTCCTTTGAAAAGGCAAAACTATAGAATATCTTCTTCTTTGATGATCACGCATAGCCAAGTAAGATTGTCTTCCATGAACACTGTCTTAACAGTGAGTCTGTCCGTAAGTGACTGTGGAGGCCAATTCTGGTTCCACACATCCTTACACAGTGGGGACATAGGTTTCTGGGCGGGAGACCTGTGCTAAGGAGTGGGCAGGCTGGTGAGGCCCCCTAGATTTAGAAGCCCAAGTTGCCCTGCCCTTGCATGAAGTCTTTGGTTTGCAATTTTGGGAGAGTGAAGACTGTCTGCGGCGCTGGGGAGCGGGCAGGTTGGTGAGGTCCCCTAGATCTAGAGGCCCTAGGCTTCAGCCTACTTAGCCTATACATAAATCTAGCGCTGGCGGAAGTTGATCACTGTGAGGGTTTGCCAAACGTGCCTCCTCCTTGGCACGTTTCTCCCTTTGGTCCTGAGTTCGAGTGTCTTCAAAGTCCACTTTGGTAAAGGCTGTTCTCCAGCTGCAGCGCTTGCAGGCCAGTGTTTCCCAGCTGTCCATGTTTATACTACATTTTTTGAGATTTGCCTTCAGAGAGTCCTTAAACCTCTTTTGTTGATCACCAGCATTACACTTTCCATTAACTGCTACTGAATCATGATTCTGAATCTAAACTTTTTATGAGTCATAATTGCCTACTATTCATATTCAGAACAAAATTAACTGCTTTTAGTTAGCTCTGAATTTGAACGTCTGTAGGCAGGACATTTTCCGTAAGTGATAGGGTTGGCATGACCCTTAAATATTACTGAAATACAGCTCACATTGTGAACCATAGGTAGCTTATCTACTAGCTGCAGGAGCTACAAGAAAATCTGCTGAGGTTTTATATTCAGTTTGAGCCCTTTAATATTAGCTATAGGAACATCTGAATACCAGCAGGTGAATCTCCAGAGAGGCATATTATGCTTGACCAGACATTACATGTGGAATAGTGATGCTTTTAAAGAGGGATAGAAGCCTTTCATTTTGGGGTAGAGGGGGGAGGCATACAGGGTGGTAACAGAGCTATTTCCAGGTGCTTATTTCAGAATACTGGGTCACTATTCTCTCAGTGGAGGGAATTGCTCAGATTTTGTTTCCTTAAACAATTTCAAATGTGATACATACCTTTCCATAAATTACCTTTAAATTGGTTAATCGGATTATCCTTACACTGATAAACCCCGATCATATTATTTTGTTGGTCAATGCCCCATGTTTTGATGGGAGCTAGCAGCATTAGTTTGGGTGACTTAAAATAACTTACCATGAGAAGGGAGAGTAGTGTATGGTATTTGATATATGTGCTCAAGGGAAAATTGCTCTTAAGCAAATAAAAGATTAAAAGATTGCAGCAGCAACAGAGCATGAGGGACAGTAATGGGCCTCCCTCTGATTATCCCGTTGTAGCATTTCTGAGACAGTCTCTCCCCTACTCTTAAAAATGTGTAATAGATCCTTTTTGCCTAATTTTCCGTGATCCGTTCAGATGATAAGCTTACAAAAAGGGCACATGGGAAGCATTTAAAGTGGATTTTCCATGGGGGAAAGAACAAAGGACATGTCAGGTTGCATTTTGATTTGCATTCCAAATCTACTGTGCACTGTTCTCCTGGGTCTGGTCTTTGCTTGCCTGCCATGCGCTGCATTTGTTACTTTGGTTTGAATACTTCTGACAGTCCATAATGTTAATTGTTCTAAGGATCACTTTGTTAGACTGTGAATTAGAAACGAGGTCTATTTTGGTGATTTCCCCCACCCCAGAAACAGAATATTATTTTCAGTTCTTGGTTATATTTAGACTGGCTATTTAACATCACATGCCAGCATTTTAAACATATTTGTTGTTGTTTCCTCAATGTTTGTGTTTCTAGCAAAGAGACTTCAGGCACTCCCGAAATATAAAAGCTTTGGAATTCCATTGTCCTGCTGTACTGCTTTCTTTTTGTTCTGCTTTGAGCCTAACAGCTATAGGTCATGCAGAGTGGTTTTAGCTTTGTCTGTGTGCTCATATCAGTTGCAATATTGTAAGGCTGCATACACCCTAACCTGTTTGTAGCGCAAAAATAAAGTTTTTCTAAATCTGTAATCATTCGTGCTCAGCCACAACGTAATCTAGATTGATTCTAGATCCTGCCACCCACAAGGGTGGGCGCGGTTACTTGAAACATGTTTGAAAGCTTTCCCCTTGATCAGGTTATCCATGTGTTTTCCTCTCTGCACATGCCCCAAATGAATTGAGAAGGAAGTGGTTATTGCAGGCTTGGTATGTGGCCCACTAACAACATCAGTTGGCAGGTATGGATACATACACCTCCCCCATTGACAGGACTGCCTACATCTGTTTTCAAATGGACATGTAATGGGATCATGCACAATCAATCCTCAACAAGGTTTTATTTCCAGAATAAAACCAGTTTCTCAATAAGAGCTTTTCAAGGGCAAAAACCAATGCAATAGATCTAGAGTGTGTGAACTACATAAGAAAAAAAAAATACTTGGTCCTCCTTGATTCTAAAATAAAATGTGTGTACATTGACTCTGACAATGGCAATGGCCAGTTAGCCAGCTTTGCTTTATATTTTTGCTCTTAAGTGGACAGCATCTGAATAACTTTTCAAAAGCTGCTGAGTAGATTAGTATTTTGGCCTAAGGATGACTAGTGAAGTGGCAACAAAGAGGAAGAACCTACTGTTTCTCTCCTTCTGTTCCTTTTTTCAGAAGGCAGTGTTAGAAACTATAGGCAATGTTAGAAAGGTAGATATACAGTCGTACCTTGGAAGTCAAACGGAATCCGTTCTGGAAGTCCATTCAACTTCCAAAACGTTCAGGAACCAAAGCGCGTCTTCTGATTGGCTACAGGAAGTTCCTGCAGCCAATCAGAAGCCGCGGAAGCCCCGTCGAACATTTGGGTTCCGAAGAATGTTTGCAAACCGGAACAGTCACTTCCGGGTTTGCGGCATTCAGGAGCCAAAACGTCCAAGTACCAAGCCGTTCAGGATCCAAGGTACGACTGTATAAACTAATCACCAAATGGTACTTTAACCTAGTTTATGGTCACCACAATAGAATGTGTAAGCACCTTTTTTGAGGTAGGATGTTGTTGTTATTATTTCTATACCACTTGATATCTTAAAGAAAAAAATCTCAGAGTGGTTTACAACACATTAAAACATCAGCTAAAACAATCCAGAAACAAACACATTCAAGATTCAAGGAAAATATTTCAAATCCTTCTCTAAGTGACACATTGCTTTCCCCATAATTATTTACCTACTTTATTTATATAGCTGCTCCGTAGCAGAAGTGCTCTAGGAAGTCAATGTGGTTAAGAATGGCAGACTAGGACACAGTAGATTAGGGTTCAAATCCTCAGTCAGGAAACTCACTGGGTGATCTTGGGCCAGTCAGAGCCTCTTAACCTACCTCACAGGGTCATCGTATGGATTAACAGGAGGTGGGTGAAGCATGTACTCCTTGAAGGAAAAGGTGGGATATACAGTAAATGCAACAAATAAGCCCTTCTGCTTACCTGCTTAAGAAAGCTGGAGGGGCCAGCCAGATGGAGATGTCAGTCACCAACCTAGCATCCAGAGATATCCACACGGTCGCAGTTGGACTCAGGCCAGTTGTTCTTACAACCGCCACCTTGCTCGCTACTACCAATGTTTGTACAGTGGTACCTTGGGTTAAGTACTTAATTCGTTCCGGAGGTCCGTTCTTAACCTGAAACTGTTCTTAACCTGAAGCACCACTTTAGCTAATGGGGCCTCCTGCCGCCGCCGCGCCACTGCTGCGCAATTTCTGTTCTCATCCTGAAGCAAAGTTCTTAACCCAAGGTACTATTTCTGGGTTAGCGGAGTCTGTAACCTGAAGCGTCTGTAACCCGAGGTACCACTGTATTAACTGCTTTGCCAAGTTGCAACACTGAGCACCTGTAGTTGAAAAAACGGCTGCTGTTAGGGCTCACGTTGCTTTTTATGGTATTGTGGCTGTAATTCCTATTACAACAGTGAGTATAAAATCTGGATTTGTTTCACACGCACTGGAGCATCTGCATTCGTCAACACCTCTACAGTTTGTAGCAGCTACAATGTACTGCAGCTGGCTCTTCGAGGCCAGAACTCCTCCTAGCACAGCATACGAATACATCCCTTCTCAGGGCCTGCAGCAATACAGAAATGCAACTATTCTCAGCCTGACCTTGGCGCAAGGATGAGTCACAAAATGTGAGAGCACCTTTTGAAACCTGTTTGTTACGAAAGGCATTCTCAAGGGCGGGGAGCTTTAAGCATTTATCCTGTCCTGCTGCCCCATCTGTACGGGGATGGCAGCAGTGGCCTAGCGTGGGTTGTCAGCACCCGGGGCAAGGCAAGTAATTTGCGCCCCCTAACCCATGGATTTTAGCACTCGAGTGCGAGCGCGCCCCCCCAATGTTGTTGCACCCGGTGCGGCCGGCCCCCCCTGCACCCCCATGCTACGCCACTGGATGGCAGTAAGGATGCTCTCTTTAAAGAGAGCTTGCATTAGCTGTTTAACCATGTACCAGGAATGGTCTTTTTCGACAGGAATCTAGCTAAACATTTGAAGTTATCCTGGCCAAAGCACACTTTCTGGGTCAGGGATGAACCTTTATTATTCCCCTTTTGCCAAGCAGTCACTTCTTCTAATCTGCAAGCCCCTTCCCTCTCATCTCAGGCTGGTTTTATTCAGGATCAATTCAAACAAACAAAGGTGTGCTTTGAAAATGACAATAAGATTTGAGATTGAGAAGTTGCAAAATGTTTTACACAAACATTTAGTTCAATAGTCCCTAAGGGCTTAACTGGAACCAGGGCTCAGGTGCCAAGCCCTAGTTTTGTGTCAAGCTTAATCCTGGAACAAGATTTAATTATAGTACAGTACCTCTGAGCCATGTTCAAAGTGCATTTCCCACAGCACTTGCAGTCTGATGCTACTTAGACATGTGCTCAGTGAAACTTTAAAGTAATTACAGCCCATCTTCAACATACTCAGATAGGGGAAATATTTCAGGTCGGGGGATATAGTAAGCTCCATCACCTCTCTTATATGTACAGTGGTAAGGTAAAGGTAAAGGGACCCCTGACCATTAGGTCCAGTCGTGGCCGACTCTGGGGTTGCGGCGCTCATCTCGCTTTATTGGCCGAGGGAGCTGGCGTACAGCTTCCGGGTCATGTGGCCAGTATGACTAAGTCGCTTCTGGCGAACCAGAGCAGCGCAAGGAAACGCCGTTTACCTTCCCGCCGGAGCGGTACCTATTTATCTACTTGCACTGGCGTGCTTTCGAACTGCTAGGTTGGCAGGAGCAGGGACCGAGCAATGGGAGCTCACCCCGTCGCAGGGATTCGAACTGCCGACCTTCTGATTGGCAAGTCCTAGGCTCTGTGGTTTAACCCACAGCGCCACCCGTGTCCCTTCATGTACAGTGGTACCTCAGGTTAAGTACTTCATTTGTTCCGGAGGTCCGTTCTTAACCTGAAACTGTTCTTAACCTGAAGCACCACTTTAGCTAATGGGGCCTCCTGCTGCTGCCGTAGCACTATTTCTGTTCTTATCCTGAAGCAAAATTCTTAACCTGAAGCACTATTTCTGGCTTAGTGGAGTGTGTAACCTGAAGCGTATGTAACCTGAAGCATATGTAACCCGAGGTACCACTGTACTGGTTAGTGAACCCTGGCATTGAAAGTAGGTTCTGGAGCAAAGCCCTGGAAAACTCTGGCTCAGTCTGAGCATTTCAAATCCGATGTGTTTGGTGTGACAGGGAAATAACGCCCTTTCAAGTCTTCCTACTATAGACTCAAAAAGCCTTTTAAGGCATATCTAAAACAAACCTTATATTGGCTTTCTACCAGTTTAACAGCAGTGCCTTCTGTCAAAGAAACTGTAGTTTGGTGGAAGGGTGAAGTTCTCACCAAAGAAGAACCGATAAGTAAAGTGATGAATCAGCAAAGTTAACAGCTAAAAGAAGAGAACCTAATGCTGAATGTTTTATGGAAGAATGGAGGCCTTTTTCAAACAATTTAAAGAAATATGATAGTATGACGAATTCACGAGCTGGACTATGAGCAACAGAAGGAATTAAGAGACTATTGTCTTATTGCCATGATATAAGAGAAGAGAAGACAAAGTGCAGCAAGGAGGGAAATTGAAAAAACATCATGGAAAAATGGGATGGGAAGTTGACAAAGAAAAAAATCTATTGTGTATTGGAATGTATGAGTGAAACTTGTGGAAATTTAATAAAACATGCTGGGGAAACAAACAAACTGCAGTTTGGGAAGGATGAAGGGAATTCCTGGTGCAGCTGCTCTCAAAACTGGTCAAAAGGAGGGTTTTTTTCCTCTCAGGGGGAACTTGGCGGAACTCAGTTCTGGCTCCTCTCAGGTGGGCGCCATTGCCATTCTAAGAGAAAGAGGGAGGCATTCGTGGTGAACTCTGTCACCTCTTTTTATAGGAAAAATAGTTTTATATCTTGATTTTATTCTGTGAACTGCCCTGAGACCCCCGGGTATAGGGCGGTATATAAATTCAATTATTATTATTATTAATAATAATAATAATAATAATAATTAAATAGATACATTTCCACCTAGCTTTGACCTCTAGTGGAGAACAACTGCTGTCATAGATAGTATTAATATACGGTATAATATAAATAAAAAATTGTCCAGTAGCACCTTAGAGACCAACTAAGTTTGTTCTTGGTATAAGCTTTCATGAGCATGCACACTTCTTCAGAAAGCTTATACCAAGAACAAACTTAGTTGGTCTCTAAGGTGCTGCTGGACATTTTTTTTAATTTTTAAAATATATTTCGACTGCGTCAGACCAACACGGCTACCTACCTGAATAGTACTGTGAACAATAATTTATCCTACACATTCAGATTGGGACGCGGGTGGCACTGTGGGTTAAACCACAGAGCCTAGGACTTACCGATCAGAAGGTCGGCGGTTCGAATCCCCGCGACGGGGTGAGCTCCCGTCGCTCGGTCCCGGCTCCTGCCAACCTAGCAGTTCGAAAGCACGTCAAAGTGCAAGTAGATAAATAGGTACCACTCCGGCGGGAAGGTAAACGGCGTTTCCGTGTGCTGCTCCGGTTCGCCAGAAGCGGCTTAGTCATGCTGGCCACATGACCTAGAAGCTGTACACAGGCTCCCTCAGCCAATAAAGCGAGATGAGCGCCGCAACCCTAGAGTCAGTCGCGACTGGACCTAATGGTCAGGGGTCCCTTTACCTTTACACATTCAGATTGCAGGTTGGATTTTTGTTTTGTTTTATTGGGTGCTTCTGTGGGGAAGGTACAGCTAGTATTTTATAGCTGGCACTCGATGCCATTATTTTCGTGATATTTCACACTATCTGTGCCAGATAAATGCAACTCCTTTGATTTTAGAGGAGTGTTGCAGATAATATACCAAAGAGGGAGATCCTGAATGACAGCGTTTGTCGTATGGAAGACAAGATAGTAGGAATTTGCTGGGGGCGTTTCACAGAAATTGGTAAATTGTAATTAATGTATATTCCTTGAATTAATGAAGTGCATATTCCACATCTTAGCAACTCAGGTTGTCACCAGGCCCTCCTCCCACTTCAGGTCTGGACCAGGTTTTCATTTCACAGGAGCGGAGGAGGAAAGGCTGACAAAGCGGCCCTGATCTGCCCTGGCCGCTTTTCCCGGCCGGAGCCAGAAATGCTGCAGTTCCCCTGGGAGCCGCAGGGAGGCAGCGAACCCTGCGCGGAAGGGAAACGCGGCGACGCCCCGGCGGAAGCGGAAGTGGAGTCTCTCTCCGGGCGCGGGCATGTGTTGCTCGCTGCTGCTGTGCATCTAGATAGAGACCGGCTCCCGGAGGCTGGTCGCCTTTCCCGGTCATGGCGGAGAGGACCGAGCAGCGCATCGAGGACCGGATCCCCGAGCTAGAGGAGCTGGGGAGGGTCGGGCTGCTCACCGGCAAAGAGATCAGGTTGGGCGAGGCGGGATCTCCGCGATCCCCAGGGAGGGAACGACCCCATGGACTGTGGGTGGAAGCAGGATGGTGGGGAAAGGGAGCCTCGTTTGTCTGGGTCGGTTTTACGTATAAGCTAAAGAAGCTCTAGCTTAAGGTCACACTCTTTTGGGGTCCCCCCAAAATTTAAAGAAAAAACAAAACACCTGGATGTACACTTCCAAAATATAAGATAAAAAACAAATAAAATAAAACCTAAATACAGCAACAGTGTTCTGTGTTGTGTAGGTTCCTGTGATGTAAGTAATGGGCCCCCAACCATTTTGAGTTAGAGCTTAATAATTATTTCACTAGTAATGTACTTATTAATTGTATTTCACTATTAATATACTTATTAATTGTATTTGAGTTCAACAATTACTTTGATAAAATACATATTTTGATACGTGCAAATGGCTTTAGAAGAAGAAGAAGAGTTTGGATTTGATATCCCGCCTTTCACTCCCCTTCAGGAGTCTCAAAGCGGCTAACATTCTCCTTTCCCTTCCTCCCCCACAACAAACACTCTGTGAGGTGAGTGGGGCTGAGAGACTTCAAAGAAGTGTGACTGGCCCAAGGTCACCCAGCAGCTGCATGTGGAGGAGCGGAGACATGAACCCGGTTCCCCAGATTACGAGACTACCGCTCTTAACCACTACACCACACTGGCTCTACTGGCTTTAGATCCCTATTAGGTCCATAAATGACCATGTAGCATATATTCAACACAAAAAAGCGACAATTTGTTGTTGACAAAGGACAGCTGGACATATAAAGGGCCCCGTTACCTTCAGTAGCTTAGGGCCTCATCAAACCTAAATCTGGCCCTGGTCCTACTCCTTCAAGGGCAGTAGGGAACAGGCTGTTCTTGGCAGACCTGCAAGCAGCCAAGCCATACTATATTTTTTAAAAAAAATAAATATATAAGATTTTTATTAAATTTTTACAATTTCAGAGAAACATTTAATATACTTAAGATAACAGTGAATTCTCTTCTTCTCTTTCCACGGTTCATTTTACATATCTTATATCCCTGCATATTTTACAATGTACCATTCAGTATTCCATTATTGCATCCATCAAAACTTATTTACACTGTGGAATTTATCTTACTGCTGCCAGCGTTTTCAGCTGTACACAGTTACTTTCCATATATTCAGTAACATCTTTTTAGGATTTTATCAGCCCCCCACCCAACCCATTCTAGCAGCCAGGCACCTATCTAGAACCTGCAAGCCCCTCTCCAGACATGGACGATAAGGAGGAAATTGAGTTGTTAACACCACCTGTGTTTTTCTGTGGATCGGGAACCAAGGAAGGATGTTGCCTTTTTGTATTTCTGCAGGGCGGTTATTAAGAAGACCTTAGCCCTTGAATATAAAATACAACGGAGAGCACTCCATAAGGAGAATTTTATCAGTTACATTCAGGTAGGTTTCTTAAGAAGATTCATTTTCGGTATGCTTTCGTCTCTTGATATTTATCTCAGTTAACAAGCATTATATCTTGTGTTTCTTAAAAATGTGAACTGAAAACAATGCAATAAAGCATTGCTTAGTTGTCAAATGCACTGTCTGGTATATCTCTTGGTTCTAAATTTTGCTGCAGCAGATCTATACATTAATTACAATGCAGTTATTAGGATGTAGAGAGGGCCTTTTAAAAACGGAGGAAGCTGCCTTATATCACCAGACGAGTAGATAACTTATTGACCCTCCAGATGTTGCTGGACTACAGGTCCCATAATCCCTGACAATTGGCCATGCTGGTTGAGGTTGATGGGGTTTGGACTACCAACATCTGGAGGTTCGCAGGTTCCCCATCCCTGGTCTATGCACTGATTAGCAGCAGCTCTTAAGAATAGACAGAAGTCTTTCTGGACCCTACATAGAGAAATGAGTGTGTGTGTGAGAGAGGGAGGGAGGGAGGGAGGGAGGGAGGGAGGGAGAGAAAGTGGTAAATGTATGTTTTGGTTCCATCAAAATCCAAGAGGATTCAGCCTCTTGAGTTGAGAAACTCCAGAGAGTTTCTCCATGTTTAGTAGCTTGGATGAATGGGCACTGGATAATTCTTGATTTGTTCACCTCATTATTACAGGCTTTAATTGCAGTTGTTATTATATAATAGCATATAAAATCTATATAAAGCAATAAATGAATGGCATTTTCTGTGCTAGCCATTGCTCAGATTTTATCATGCTTGAAGTATTGTTGACCTTCTAAATGTTTTCTTCCCCTTCAGTATGAAATCAATCTATTGGAATTGATTAAGAAAAGAAGAGCGGTAAGTTGACATGTAACTGAAAACTTGAAGAGGTCTTTATGGAATTTACCAAGGATTGTAAAGTTGGTCATTGTTTTCCATAGCGCACTGGCTACTCGTTCAAGAAAGATGAGATTGAGTACTCCATTCTGCAGAGAATACATGGTGTCTTCAAACGGGCCACAACAAAATGGAGTGTAAGACTCTCTTATTCTATAGCACTTGGATGATTTTGTATAACCTCTTGTGTAACATGATGCTGACCTTATTTGTGCGTAATTCTAAAGCCAAACTGCAGCTAAGTATGAATGAGCAGGTGTCCTAGTGACATAGTTAGAAAACAGCAGCTATTTCACTCCTCTCCTGGTGCTGCTGCTGTTTTTCTTGGAGCTGTGACAGAGTTTGGCTTAGTGTTATGTGCAAACCTGGGCTCATGGGTTGTCTTGCTCCAAACAAACCAGGAGTGGTAAGCCAAGAACAAACCAGTTGCAATTTGTAGCTTTCTAGTTTCTAAAATAGGGACGCGGGTGGCGCTGTGGGTTAAACCACAGAGCCTAGGACCTGCCGATCAGAAGGTTGGCGGTTCGAATCCCCGCGACGGGGTGAGCTCCCGTCGCTTGGTCCCTGCTCCTGCCAACCTAGCAGTTCGAAAGCACGTCAAAGTGCAAGTAGATAAATAGGTACCGCTCCGGCGGGAAGGTAAACGGCGTTTCCGTGCGCTGCTCTGGTTCGCCAGAAGCAGCTTAGTCATGCTGGCCACATGACCCGGAAGCTGTACAGCAGCTCCCTCAGCCAATAAAGCGAGATGAGCGCCGCAACCCCAGAGTCGGCCACGACTGGACCTAATGGTCAGGGGCCCTTTACCTTTACCTTTTTAGTTTCTAAAATGCTTGTTTTAGAATACTGGTTCTTCCTCCTCCTGAAAGACAGGTCCATCACTGACTGCTAGTTGAGACACTTCTTCATTCCATAGTTTCTTTTCTCAATTGCTGGCAGTGGAAGCTTTGACTTTCCCATATCTTGCTCCTTACGCCATTGTTGTAAAAAGGATAACAGTTCTGGATTAATGGTACTTGTTGTGTTCTTAGCTTACCTGTACCCTCCTTTTTGTTTCACTTCCATAGGATGATCTTCAGCTGTGGTTGTCTCATGTGGCCTTTTGCAAGAAATGGGTGAGTATTGGAGTGTAATTTCCTCATTTCAGCTGTGAGCTTATAAAGCAGTTGAACCTCCTTTCAAGGGAGCCACGGGATGTGGTCTTTGCATGGTGATAATTTGGTAGAATCTTGTTGAAATGAACGGACTTGTTGGAATGACTGGACTTGCTTTTGATATTTTTACCTGCCAGTACTATCAGAGGACTGTGAGTTAGTCTCTGTCTCTTATATATGAGTATGCATGACAGAGTTTACAACAGCCGGAGTTTGTGATAAATAAATAAATAGTAAATAAATATTCACAGTCTTGCTGCTGTTTGAGTTTTGTTGTTTTGTTAAGGGGAATGCAGGTACTAAAAACTAAGTTGCTTGCTGTGCAGATCCAGATATATTTCACTGTAAGATGGCAAACCAAACAGTATCAAAGTCCTCTGTAATGAAGGTGAATCTGTTTCACTTGAAAAGGTACACAATATAAGAGAGTGATATGATGCTTTCTGTTTCCTAATAGAACAGGAGAATACAGCTGGGCAAGGTGTTTTCAGCCATGTTAGCCCTTCATCCCAACAAACCAGGTACAGTACTTACTCTTGTAAATGAAGTGAGTAGGGTAGGCAGTCTTGGAGTGATGGATGGGATATCTTGGCAGTGGCATAATTCGCTTGCCTGATCTGGCTCATTTAAGCTGATGGAACAGGTTATGTTGGTATACCAGAGCAACCTTCCCCAATGTTGTGTCCTCCAGATCCCATCAGCTTCAGCCAGTGTGGCCAATGCCCAGGGATGATGAGAGTTGTAGTCTAGCAGTATCTGGAAGGTATCAGGTTGGGGAAGGCGAGGCTAGCAGAACAAGGCATAAGAACCATTACTCGGAATGACTTCTTGGTTGTCAGCTGGTTTTGCAGTGGCTGTCTTAAACAGGACCATGCACCTCTCTCTCACTCTCTGTTGTAGCTCTCTGGATCATGGCTGCAAAATGGGAAATGGAGGACCGTCTCTCATCCGAAAGTGCCCGGCAGTTGTTCCTTCGTGCCTTGCGTTTCCATCCAGAATGTCCCAAACTGTATCAAGAGGTAATATGTGATTCTGATGCTTCCCCACCTCCGCCGCTGCAAATGTTTAACTAGTTCGTTTCAGCTAAGATCTGCTTGTTCATTGACTGTTGGTTTGTTGAACTGAAGAACAGAACGCCATTCTGGTTTTCCAGCCTCACTGGCAAATTATTATTTTTTTTAGTTGTAGTAGTTGTATACCGCCCTTCCTCCGAAGATCACAGGGCCGTTCACAACAGAAAAATACAAAACGAAAACACAAAATGTGTAATAAAACGAAAGCAAAACAAACCAATAACCCCCTCCCACAGACGCATTTAAAAAGCCATATAATGCTAATCAGTCAAAGGCCTGGTTGAAGAGAAATGGTTTTGTTTAGTGCCTAAGGAGATGTAATGAATGGGCCAGGTGAGTCTGGCTGGACATACTGTTGCTTTTTTATATATGTATAACTTTTGAGCTAATAGTATGATGCCCTTCTTTCATTCTCAAAGCTATAGTTAAATACGGTAGGCATTGAGTCTGAGTGTGTCTGCCAGGAAAAACTTCAGATGTACCGGTAATTGTCTTTACCACGGGTGGGAAAGTAAGATATGCAGTAGTTCTTGTGAAGTCCTTCGTGTTTTATCTTTGCAGCCTGAAAGTATGCAGTTTAGTATTGCTTTTGTTGTTAAAATCATCAAAAGTCCAAGGGAGCTTTAAAATTTCTCTCTAAAATTTTAACATGCCAACTTGATCTCCACTGTCGTCATTATTTTTATGTGTCAATAGTAGCCTCTGTTGTTGTGAAACAGCCATGTTTATCCTGGTCCATCCACAATCACGGCGTCAGTTTCTGGTGAAGCGCTTAACCGGGCAAAGTCTTCAACAGTTTCAAGAACAGTAGTGAGGGAAAAGTCAAAAGAACAACGAATGCAAAGTTTATTAAGAAGACTGCTAATTTTTTTTTTTTTGGTAGTAATAATGCTGGGAGTCCCTGAACCATGGTTAATTGGGAGCACGCCACAAAATGGCTGATTTCCTATTCCTGATTTTACTCCAGTTACGTTTTACATCAGCACCACTATTAACCACAGTAGTAACAAGGAATCCTTCTCCACTGGCATTTGAAGCCCTTGCCACCTCATTTCCCCCTCTTTGCCTTTCTTTGTTTCTGTAGTATTTCAGGATGGAGCTCATGAATGCCGAAAAGCAAAGGAAAGAGAAGAAAGAATTTGAGCAAGCAAAGATGGACCTGGTAAGAAATGAGATGTTGTTTGTCACGGAAAATTTCTGCCTGTGCCAGAAACAATTCCCCTTGGGTCTGGGGTGGGGAAACTCTAGACCTGTCTGTTGAGCTCTTGGGATTTTTTTCCAGGCTACATCTCCTGTCCCCAGGCCACGCTCCTCTTCAGCCTGTCTCTCCACCCTTCCCAAGTGCTTTTGCTTGGCTGAAATAAGTCCTTGAACTGTGAAGATGCCTCTTTCCGCCCTGGGTGGAGATGGGTGTGTGTTTGTGGAAACCTGTGAGCGTTGTGTGACTGGCACTGACGGATTTACGTATAAGTTAAACAAGCTATAGCTTAGAGCCCCATTCTCTTGCCTAATAATAATAATAAAAATAATTAATATATTATTTATACCCTGCCCATCTGGCTGGGTTTCCCCAGCCACTCTGGGTGGCTTCCAATAAAACACTAAAATACAATAACCTATTAAACATTAAAAGCTTCCCTAAACAGGGCTGCCTTCAGATGTCTTCTAAAAGTTTGGTAGTTCTTTTTCTCTTTGACATCTGGTGGGAGGGCGTTCCACAGGGCGGGTGCCACTACCGAGGAGGCCCTCTGCCTGGTTCCCTGTAACTTGGCTTCTTGCAGTGAGGGAACTGGCAGAAGGCCCTCAGCGCTGGACCTCAGTGTCTGGGCAGAATGATGGAGGTGGAGACGCTCCTTCAGGTATACTGGACCGAGGCCTTTTAGGGCTTTAAAGGTCAGGACCAATTGTGCTCGGAAACGTGCTAGGAGCCAGTGTAGTTCTTTCAAGGCCGGTGTTATATGGTCTCGGCGGCCGGTCCCAGTCACCAGTCTGGCTGCCGCATTCTGGATTAGTTGTAGTTTCCGGGTCACCTTCAAAGGTAGCCCCACATTGCAGTAGTCCAAGCGAGAGATAACTAGAGCATGCACCACTCTGGCGAGACAGTCCGCGGGCAGGTAGGGTCTCAGCCTGCGTACCAGATGGAGCTGATAAACAGCTGCCCTGGACACAGAATTGACCTGCACCTCCATGGACAGCTGCTGGTCCAAAATGACTCCCAGGCTGCGCACCTGGCCCTTCAGGGGCACAGTTACCCCATTCAGGACCTGGGAGTCCTCCACACCCGCCTGTCTCCTGTCCCCCCAAAACAGTACTTCTGTACCCCCCCAATATACTTCTTCTTAATTGTATTTCACTATTAATATACTTCTTCTTAATTGTATTTCAGTTCAACAATTACTTTGATAAAATACATATTTTGTTACGTGCAAATGGCTTTAGATACCCATTAGGTCCATAAATTACCATATAGCATATATTCAACACAAAAAACAGCGACAGTTTGTTGTTGACAAAGGACAGCTGGACATATAAAGGGCCCCATTACCTTCAGTAGCTTAGGGCCTCATCAAACCTAAATCTGGCCCTGGCGACTGGGATGCACTTAACTTTGTACGGTAAAGTTTCACAACAGTTGCTGTACTCACTTTTCGCCTGCTTCTGGCCCCCTTCCCATCACTGGTGTGCATCCCCCAAAATGTGGCCCAGGAGGGAACGGGGACCCTTAATCTGGAAAATGTTTTCCCACCTCTGACTTAGACAGTTAAGTTGTATCATTTGAAGTGTTTGCGATACAATAAATTATGACACGCTTATACAGTACAGTCATACCTCGGGGTAACAGACGTTACGGACTGCCGAAACCCGGAAGTACCGGAACGGGTTACTTCTAGGTTTCGGTGGTTGCGCACGCGCAGACGCAGTAAATCATGCTATGCGCAGAAGCGCCAAATCGCAACCCATGTGTGCACAGCTGCGGGTTGCGAACACTGCGGCTTGTGAACGTGCATCCCTCACAGATCACGTTCGCAACCCAAGAGTCCACTGTACTTTCCTGTGCTACGTGTCCATTTGAGACATCTGAAGCAAAAACAGCTATTCCTTAATTGGTCTTGTGCTTGTCCTTTAAGTGCAGCACAGAGTCTGCATGACTCGAAGATCATCGCTGGCGCAGCTTTCTCCCATGGAGCAATGTTTCTGCGCTCCTGTAATAGTGGCGAGTCATCAACTTGGGACATGTGCTGTGGAACAGTTCTAGTAACTTGTACAGCTGTTAACAAACACAAAGCGAACACCGGATTGTGTTTTGTTGAGTGACCGCACTCTTTCAGAGACCACACACCTCTTGTGAAAGGTTCTTTGCCAAGTTCCTTTTTAATTTATGTATTCTGTTGAACATGTAGCCCACCCCATCCAAATGGCTTGGGGTGGGTAGGAAAAAGCTAAATTATTCCATCTTGCCCTTTCCTGACCCTGCCCACCAAAGTGTATTGTGTTGCTTCTGGAAGACGTTGACAAGCTGCAAGTTTCTTGTGACCTGCTGTGGCTTTCCTCCTCCCCTACCCTCATTGCTTATGGAAAATATATGCCAGCAAAGCTAACCAGAGGCTACACTATTGTTGCTTTTTCAGTATTGGGGAATGTCCACCTATCAATATATGTGGAGCATTTCTCTGACAGTGCAGTACAGTGGCCCATATGTGCAGTGGGGCCCCAGTTGCAACTCTGTGGAGGAAAAAGTGTTGGCCGTGTGCCATGAATTGTTTTTTTATCTGAAAAGGGTCTAGGACATGAAAGCTTGACTTTTGCCTGCAATTTTAGGGTGAATTCAGCTATTCTGAGGAAATACTCAATGGTGCAATGGCCCGAGTTGTCTACAGAAATGCTGTTCAAAAAATCAAAGGTAACTCCATGTTGTGTTTCTCGTGTGTGTGTGTGTGTGTTTTAAGTAGCAACCTGCCTTAGGTAAAGGGACCTCTGACCATTAGGTCCAGTCGTTACCGACTCTGGGGTTGCGGCACTCATCTCGCTTTATTGGCCAAGGGAGCCAGCGTACAGCTTCCAGTTCATGTGGCCAGCATGACTAAGCCACTTCTGGTGAACCAGAGCAGCGCACGGAATAGCCGTTTACCTTCCCGCCGGAACGGTACCTATTTATCTACTTGCACTTGGACGTGCTTTCGAACTGCTAGGTGGGCAGGAGCAGGGACTGAGCAACGGGAGCTCACTTCGTCGCGGGGATTCGAACCACTGACCTTCTGATCGGCAAGTCCTAGCCTCAGTGGTTTAACCCACAGCGCCACCTGCGTCCCAGCAACCTGCCTTAGGTTTTTAAAAATAAATATAGGCCACTGGTGACTGAAGTTTGGTTGGCTGGGGTTGAATATTGTGGCACCCATTCTAACAGAATGGCTTTGGGATGGATACAACCCTGAAGGTGTTACTGACAAAGGGGTACTTTCACAGACAGTTAAAAGACCTCTCTGCTCACCCTAGCTTTCCACAACTGTGGATAACCAAGTTCTGGTTTGGTTCTGGCTGCGGAGGTTGCTGAAAATTAAATCGACTATATGGACGTTTTCACTGTTGTTTATTGTTTCGAATGGTTTTATGAATAATGGGACTGATTTAAAATTCAAAAGTGGCACCTAGGTTTTTAAGAAATATATTTACTAGTATAATAATAATAATATTTTTTTTTATTTATATCCCGCCCTCCCCAGCCAAAGCTGTGCTCAGAGCGGCTAACAACAGTAAAACGATAAAACATTCTAAAATCATTTCATTCTAAAATTAATTCCAATCAAATTAATGGCAACCATTGGGCCAGAGCTCCGCGAAGATTGCCGAAGGAGGGAGTCAGGCTGTGTACCCTGGCCAAAGGCCTGGTGGAACAGCTTTGTCTTGCAGGCCCTGCGGAAAGATGTTAAGTATGTAGGATGAGTTATTCAGCTTTCTTGTAGCATCTGGATTTGGCTGCTCTCAGGATGCCAGTGTTGATGGGCCACTTGTCTCTGACCCGGTATTACCTGCATAGAATTGTAAGAGTTGAAA
Organism: Podarcis muralis; assembly: GCF_964188315.1. NCBI lineage: Eukaryota > Metazoa > Chordata > Lepidosauria > Squamata > Lacertidae > Podarcis > Podarcis muralis. Next base: position 20,351,351 of record NC_135656.1, on the reverse strand, counting down.
GTGACTCTGAGGGTCATCTAGTCAAACCCCCTGCAATGCAGGAATCTTTTGCCCAGTGTTGGGCTCGAACCCATGACCCTGAGGTTAAGAGCCTCATGATCTACAGACTGATCTGTCCCAGCTGCTGTACTGAGCATTCATGAATTGTGTAGGCAAGTTCACATACAAGTCAATCCAAGCCTTGCGGCAAAATTTGACACTCCACATTAAAGAGATGAGTTTCAAGCAAAGTTTGGAGAGTTCTTATGGTTTTATTCATTTTTTAAATTAATCCTCTTGTTTTAGAGGACATATACTTTATTTGTTAAATATTTTCTGGCTTAAGAGAGACTGTTTATGAGGTTCTGGACCCCCCCCCCCCCAATTACTGTCTGTCTGTCTGTCTGACTCCATTCTAGGTGCAGAGTTTCTTCTGTCACTGCTGTCAATTGCAAAACTTTTTGATTTTACACAAGACCTTCAAAAGGAAATTCTGGAAAAGTAAGTCTGGGGTAGTTGTGGAGAACTAGAGCACGATTAGTGTGGTCCATTCAGGTGGTCTGCAGCGTGTCTGTAAAAATACAATTTTTAAAAACATATATCATACAACATATATCGCATCGCATTGCAATTGCTACAACAGGCAGAAAAATAATTAAGTGGTCTGCAAAGACCTTCAGCAATTTTCGAGTGGTCTGTGGGAAAGAAAAGTTTGGAAGCCACTGTGCTAGAAGTATTATTTTGTTTAACATGGAAAGCATTCAGCTGTGATGCTCTCACTTTCAGTCTACCACCTCATCCCCATTCTGTTCTTCAGCGTGTGTAGACCAGACTATGACTTGGCAGACTCCGGCATGTCTGACGTGGCTTCACCTGAATTGGTGCCGAGAGTATCTCAGGATAAATAAAATGTCACACTTGTGATATAGCCGCCTGCTTGGAGAGCAAAGCACTCTTAATGCTCCCTTCTAAGAAGAGGGTAGTGCATGGAGCAATAGCATGATAGTTTTCCTCTTAGCCTGCAGGCAGAATACGCCAACGATCCTCTTATGTGGGACTACATAGCACGGCAGGAGCTGGAGAAGGACTCATTGCCCACCTCAGAACATCGGTCCAAACAGTCAAAAGCACAGGAAGCAGCCCTAAAAGAAGAACGGTGTTGCATGGTGTTTGATGAAGCAGTCGCCTCCCTTCCCACAGGTTAGAACTTGTGCCTCTAATATATATCAGCATTTATAAAGTATAAAATCTCTAAAACATAAACGATACTTCCAGTTCTTGCGGTAGAGCTTTGAAGATGTATGTAGTCATGATTCCCTATTTAATTACGAAGTGATGGACTTGAGCTCAACATGTGTGTGGTTATTTTTTAATTTTTAACTGTTCAGATTTCTCCCGAAAGGGGTATATTTGAATGAAAATGGGAAGGCAATACTTTTGTTTTTGCCAGTGATGTCATGCAGATGCTGCGAAGAATTTGCATGCGCGATGAGCCTCCTTCCCACGCTTAAACACCCATCTGGAAATGCAAGAGAGGCAGAAAGGTTTCCTAGTGCTTGTCCATTTGTCCTTCTCATCCACATGCAATTGTTAATCAGGTTTCACGATGTGGGTGGCGCTGTGGTCTCAACCACTGAGCCTCTTGGGCTTGGCTGATCAGAAGGTTGGCAGTTCAAATCCCCGCCACCGGGTCATCTCCTGTTGCTCTGTCCCAGGTCTTGCCAACCAAGCAGTTTGAAAGCACACCAGTGCAAGTAGATAAATAGGTACTGCAGCGGTGGGAAGGTAAATGGCGTTTCCGTTCATTCTGGTTTGCGTCACGGTGCCCCATTGTGCCAGAAGCAGTTTAGTCATGCTGGCCACATGACCTGGAAAGCTGTCTGCAGACAAACGCCAGCTCCCACAGCCTGAAAAGCGAGATGAGTGCCGCAACCACATAGTCACCTTTGACTGGACTTAACCATCCAGGGGTCCTTTACCTTTACCTTTACATGATAACAATGGTGATTTATGTCCTCCAAAAATAGTAATTAAGCTATAGGCTTTAAGGTGAACTGGAGGCTTGTTGGCCTAGTTCTAACAGCAGATGAGGTGATAAAGCCATGTCTGGATTTGACCACCTCAAGACTGCAGGTAGAGACTCACATGACTGAATGTTCCCCAATTCAGCACCTTCCTGGGCCTCAAATAAAATGCCTCCACATAGAAATTTAGATTTCAAAGAGCAAGCTTCCAGGCTAAGCTTTTATAGGACATATTCCATGCTTGGGAGTGTACTGCTGCTCACGAGAGAGTGATTTTTCCTCAGAACCTTTGCCTGCAGCCTGAAGTGGTATGGTCCAAAACCGAATTTGAGAAGGCGGCCAGAGTGTCAGTGGTGGGAGGGAGCAGGGCCCTCCGGTACCTTCATGTAGCACAAGGGTTTGCGGGCCTTACGCCACTAACCGCTTCACCTCAGGGACTTAACGCACATTGTGCAATTTGCATGGAGGAGGGAACAGCTGAGTGAACCCGGCTAGGCTGGTTAGCAAGGGTTTATTTCATGCACAACCTTCCCAGAGGCCTCCCATGAAATGCCTCAGAAATCATATTCAAAGGGCAGTATCGCCCACTTACGGTTGTGTTGCTTTGGTGACGGAAAAGAACCGTGAGGTGGGCAGAATATGTGTGTCTTCTTTCTGGTGTCCTGCAATCCTCTTTTCACTCATGATGTGCTCCAAGAGAGTCAGATTTTGTACGTTTTCATCCCCAGCTGACTCAGAGAAGTAGGAGAAAGCACCAGAGCTGCCTTGAGGTTTATACGGTGTCTGTACCGTGTGGATTTTAGCTGTGTTTTATCTACGATTTTATTTGTACACTGCTCGGTGAGCTCTTTGATCAAGTGGCTTATAAAATTTCTAAATAAAGATACTGAAGGAGGAAAGAAACTTGTAGTGAATCTTGTGAATAGGTGGTACCCCCCTTTAATTGTTGGTTTGATAGCTTTTGCTTAGGAGTTGAATTTTTCTTTAGCGGGTCTTGGAAAAGCAGTGTTGTGGTTGTTTTCGTTCAGAAGGAGTAACTGCCGTTTTTATTTAATAAAACATTTTCAACCCTCCAGAGGCCATGTGGGAACGTTACGTCGCTTTTTGCTTGGAAAGATATAACCGGAAGACGAACAGTGAAGAGTTAAAGCAGAAGGTAAATGCTTTAAGTATTCCTGCAGACAATTTCAGAAGTTTACTTTTGTTTTCGTGGAGGCTAGTCTGCATGGCAGTGAAGCTCATTCTTTTTTCCTTATCTCTCCTTGTTTTTTTTAGAGGTTGGAAAGGATATCAAGTGTTTGCAGCCGGGCTCATGAATTACAGTTGCTGCCAGCTTCTCTCTATCAGCAATGGGTAAGGATGTATATAACTCTTGCTGGGTTTTTAAAACATATATATAAAAAAGCACCACATTGCATGAAACGAGAAGACTTGACTTTGGGTCTTGGGACACATTTCTCAATAAAGGCTTCCGTTTTATCTTTGATTTGCATCTCGTCAGCTCCAGCTCTTACTGGGGCTCGACCTCCGAGAAAAGGCTGAAGAGGTGGCAGCAGCGGCAACGAGACGATTCAGCCACTTGGTAGAAATGTGGGAGATGAGGCTGAAGTTGCTACTCCAGCTGAACACGGATGGTGTAGGCCCTTGTTTCCAGGAAGCATTTAGGGCAGTTAAAGCAAAGGTAAGCGACAAGCCCCTGGAATGAAAGCATCGCTGTTTGCAAGCCTCATGGTGGAGGGGCAGTGTAGCGATCACACACAGGGCCCCCGGACGTTTGACGGTCTATTGACCCCGTGCCGCCACTGCGATTGCTTTTTCCGCTGCCACCACCCCGTATCTGACGGGGACACACGGAGTCCAGTCAGTTGTTAACATAAGCAAATAATCAAGTTTATTTTTAAATGCAGGAACAAGCTTATGGTTTCGGTTAGTTTTCCTTGACAGTTTCTTAATCTTAGTTCCTAACAACTCCAAACTGATTATTCCAACTATCTGACTCCACCTAACAATTCCTCTCACTCTCTCACAATACAACTCTACCAACCCACACCTAAACCTCCCTCTTCCTTCTTCAACTCCCAAACCTCAACTGACTTTCAAAACCTCCCACTCTAACTTTTATTCCCCCCTTGCATTCTCACTGGCCAATCACATCACACCCATTTTAACCCTTTCCTTATGACCCATCCTAGGAGGCAAACGCCACAGGCAGCTTCCTTGAAATACCCCCCTCCCCAATTTGCCACCTCACTTGCATTTGGGGGGGGGGGCATGTGTTCTGATCTTGGGTGGGTGGGTGGGAAATGTTCCCCTCATCTTGGGGACAGATGGTGTTCAGGGATATTTACTGTGATGACAGGGGCAACAGCTCTTCTCATTTGTTCCTTCCATTTAGTGATGAAATTTATTATGGTCAGAGACCAGCTTGAGAAACACAAATGGAACTACCATCCCAATAGCAAAACAAGCATTTAAAACAATATACAACAATGGATTTTATGTTTAAAAGTGTGATAGGCATATAAACACATAAAAACTTTAAAATAGACTACCTTAGAGAAATGACCCAAAGTTGCCCGTGGGAATTTTCTTAACAAACTAGATTGTATTGGGGGATGGTCTGTGCCTACAGATCTGTGCGCAGAATCTGGTGACAATCCAGGTCATCTTGTGGTCTTTGCCTAACAGGAGAAGATCGAATTTTTGCTTTACTGGGAGGTCAACAAGCCTCACCAGCAGGGGGGTCAATGGTTTCTCTACATGCCTCATCATAAAAGGGACATCTAAAAAATAGGTGTTCAGGGCTTCCTATATCCCCCAATGGACAGGTACAAATTTTCTGGACCTTCCATTTAGTGTTTTTCCTCCAGAATGCCTTTGGAATGATGCTAGACTATGGGTTTCCCCAGCCATGGTGGGAGGGTGTCTTGTGTGCATGCGTTTGTGCTTAGAGTACTGCAATGCACTCTCTGGGGGGGGGGGGCTACCTTTGAAGGTGACTTGGAAACTAAAACTAATCTAGAATGCCACTGCCAGACTGGTGACTGGGAGTGGCCGCCAAGACCACATTGGCTCCCAGTACGTTTCCAAGCACAATTCAAAGTGTTGGCAGAGGGCCTTCTCGGTGGTGGCGCCCTCCCATCAGATGTCAAGGAAGTCAACAACTATCTGGCTTCTAGAAGACATCTGAAGGCAGTCCTGTGTGTTTTTAATGTTTGATGTGTTTTAATTTGTTGGAAGCCACCCACATAGGCAGAATAATAATAATAACAATAACAACAACAACAACAACAACAACAACAACAACAACAACAACAACAACAACAATAATAATTATCTGTATAAGTTGCACTCCACAGGGGTGGGCAGCAGCTGCAACTTGGGGAAAGGCACATGGCTATGGGGACACCCCAGAGTTACTAAGATGGTGTGCCACACACCTCTTGCTTGTAGTGCTTAAGTTAAGAGCTAAGTTAAGGTAAAGGTAAAGGTACCCCTGCCCGTACGGGCCAGTCTTGACAGACTCTGGGGTTGTGCGCCCATCTCACTCAAGAGGCCGGGGGCCAGCGCTGTCCGGAGACACTTCCGGGTCACGTGGCCAGCGTGACATCGCTGCTCTGGCGAGCCAGAGCCGCACACGGAAACACCGTTTACCTTCCCACTAGTATGCGGTCCCTATTTATCTACTTGCACCTGGGAGTGCTTTCGAACTGCTAGGTTGGCAGGCGCTGGGACCGAACAACGGGAGCGCACCCCGCCGCGGGGATTCGAACCGCCGACCTTTCGATCGGCAAGCCCTAGGCGCTGAGGCTTTTACCCACAGCGCCACCCGCGTCCCTAGTAGAACAAAGGTATTAGAACAAAGGTATCACCCATTATTGTCCCCTTACAAGCTTTTGATACTATCCTCTGCATCCAGGGATTCCAGCTGCTTGATATGCCTAGACCCCTCCAATAGGAAGATAAGTGCATTAATTCTGCTGCCATCCTAATCTCCTAGCCCACGCTGGGCTTTCTGTGGCTTTAAAAAATATGTTTCATAGCTGTCACATAGCCTCAAATGCTGGGTCTGGCTCCTATGTGTGTGCCTCGCATCCAACGTCTCATGCCCAGTATTTCCATGGCCTAAAATTAATTTTTCTCTCCTCCTACCACTAGGACAGCTTGCCGTTATGGATTCTATGTACAGAATGGAGCGAGAATGTCAATAGCACTCCTGAAACGGAAGCACTCTATCAGGTATTACATATCCTATTTGAAAACGACAGCTCAGCATGGGTAGAACTATTCGGGAATAGTTTTACTAGCAACACTATCATGTTAGCATTCATTTTAGAACCAGCACTGTGCTTGGTAATCTGCTGGTCAAAGAAATTATGTGATCCCAAGACAGAGCCTTGTAGAGTACAGGAGCCAGACTAAGTTGGGCTCAAGGGCTTTGGCGAGGGAAGACAGTGTCCGATCTGGCTGCCATACTTGGGGAAAGCCTTTGCTGAAGATGTGAGTTTCTCTGACAATAGAGAAGTGGAAGCAAAGCAGGGGGGGGGTGCAAGAAAGGGGGAGAAGGAGGGGAATGACTGGAGACAGTAATACTCAAAGGGGGGGCACACCCATTGAAAGCACCCCAAATATAAATGTGTGTATGAATGCATTTAGACACAATCCCCGTTTCTAAATACAGTGGTACCTCGGTTTTTCGAACGTCTCCGTTGACGAATATTTCAGTTTTCGAACACTCCACGGAAGTCAAACATGCCACCTGGCTTCTGCTGAGTGCAAGATCCTGAGGCCAAGCTGTCAGCTGTTGAGTTTTCGGTTTTCGAACGTTTCGGAAGTCCGTTCGACTTCCAAAACATTCAGAAACCAAAGCGCAGCTTCTGATTGGCTGCAGGAAGCTCCTTCAGCCAGTCGGAAGCCCCGTCGGATGTTCGGCTTCCAAAAATAGTTCACAAACCAGAACAGTCACTTCAGTGTTTGCGGCATTCGGAAGCCAAAACGTTCGAGAACTAAGCTGATCGAAAACCAAGGTATGACTGTATATTGATTTGGAAAGGACAGTCTCAAAATTACAAGATGTACTCAGATTTGCTAAAGTTAGTTGAATCAGAATTATTCCATCTGTGTACACTAGTCCTGCTCTCTATTTGAATCCTTAGCTCTCTGGGTTGAAATATCCCACTTCAGATCAAAATATGCTGGTTCCTCATAGTCCATGACATGTGCTTAAGAGCTTCACAGGTGTTTTCTGAATGTGCTCACATTCTTTTTTAACTTGCAGAGATCTTTGCTTGCCACGCTGCCTGCTGACTCGGTAACCATGAAGGAAAAGTATATCGAATGGGCGTACAAGGCTGGTGGCTATAAGAAAGCAAAGAAAGTCTTTACCAGGTTAGAAGAACTTCTGAAACACACACACACACACACACACACACACACACACAGAAATACAATTATTTATTTCTTACGCTTTCTCTGATGGTTTTTTAAAAACTGAATCCCTCACACACCATCTTTATTTCCTAGTTTACATGAGAGCCGTCCGTTTTCCCTTGAGTTCTTCAAGAAGATGATTCAGATTGAAAAGGAGCAAGTAAGTAACGTAACTTAGGACAAACTTAGTTTTAGGATGTTCTGTATCATTAGAGGCATGTGCCACTGTGAATTTTCCAAAGGGAGCAGCGGTTAATATGCTGGAATATGTTGGGATTGGACTACTATAAGGTGCCTTTTTAGAAAACATCTGGAAACTCTTTTAAAGGATTTGACCTATATCAAGTGCATCGTTGCTATTCCGTTTCCTGACATGGCTCAAAATGTTGTGTTGTTTTCTGAAAGCCCAAAACAGCTAGAGATGTTGCTTTTTTATACTTTGTTTGTTTGTTTGGGGAAAAGGTCATAGCTCCACAGTGTCAGATTAAACGTTGTGGATGCCTAGTACATTTTTTATTTTACCAACCAACAATTTTAATAAACCAATTTTGATACATTGTCGTGGGGGCACTAAAAGGCGTATGGCCCCGAAAAGGCCCATAGATCAGTGCCTACTCTGCCTATTTGGTAGTCTAGCATAATAATAATAATAATAGTAATAATAATAGTAATAATAATAATAATAATAATAAAATTGTACCCCGCCCATCTGACTGGGTTGCCCCAGCCACTCTGGGCGGCTTCCAGCGTATATAATAAAGACATAGCAAAACATTGAACCTTTAAAAGCTTCCCTATACAGGGCTGCCTTCAGTGGTAGATCATCTGCTTTGCATGCATAAGGTCCCAGGTTCAAATCCTGGCAGCTTCAGGTAGGGCTGAGAGATAACCCTGCCCCAAACTTTGAAGAGCCACTGCCAGCCAGTTCTGAGCTGGATTGACTTGCGTTCTGTCTTAGAATAAAACAGCCTCCTCTGTGTGCTTTCTGAATGTTCTTAACTTTCACGTTAGTTGCTGCCCATGGTTGTATCTGGTTGGATAGGAATACAGTGGTACCTCAGGTTACATACGCTTCAGGTTACAGACTCCACTAACCCAGGTTAAGAACTTTGCTTCAGGATGAGAACAGAAATTGTGCTCTGGCGGCGCGGCGGCAACAACAGGAAGCCCCATTATCTAAAGTGGTGCTTCAGGTTAAGAACAGTTTCAGGTTAAGAACGGACCTCCAGAATGGATTAAGTACTTAACCCGAGGTACCACTGTATGTGTGTTTTAAGGATAGTTTTCAGGGAGCTCCAGGGGGTGTGGTGGGGTAGTGGAGAAGGAATAGGAGGGGAAGCATTCAAGGCTATGGGTTTGGCCATGTGAGAGGGGAAAGCTTCTTAATACTTTATTGCCCAAGCCTGTCACAGCTTCTGCTCTTATTCCTGTGCCCTTTTAATTTGTGGGCTGAAGGACTAAATAGCAATACACTGTGTTATGTACTTGGCAAGTATATTTAACAGCTGTAACCTTTGGCTCAGCATCCTTAGTTATCCCCCCCTTTTTTTCTACCTCCAAGGAATCCTGTAAAATGTCCAATATCCGAGAATATTATGAACGTGCCTTGAGAGAATTCGGTGCCACAGACCCCGGTAAGAAGTTTTATTTCTTCAAGTGTTGTGGGTATAACCAGAGATCTTCTCTTCCTTCCTTCTGCATTTTGGTTAGAGTAAATTTAAACACACGCACACAAAAAGCTGGATTTTATTGTGTGTCGTCTTGAGAACCTACTTAGGCCAGAATCATAATAAGCAGGCATAGGCAAACTCCAGCCCTCCAGATGTTTGGGACAACAATTCCCATCATCCCTGACCACTGGTCCTGTTAGCTAGGGATGATGGGAATTTTAGTCCCAAACATCTGGAGGGCCGGAGTTTGCCTATGCCTGGTAATAAGGATGAAGTCGGCAGCTAAATAAGGAGGCAGCCCAAATAGCAACGTCCCTCAGATGAAATCCCAACACCACCCCTAAAATCCCCAGAATATAGCATCTGGCTAATCTGGGGGCTGGCCATAAGGCTGTGGTAGCCAAAGCCATCCAATATACAGGAAAGGGATTTTTTTTTTATAAAGTTGTGCACAAGTTATTTTACTCTGGACTTGGCCCAAAGGTTGCTCATCATCAATGTCTGCATTGTTCAACATACAAAGATAAAGGGACCCCTGACCATTAGGTCTAGTTGTGACTGACTCTGGGGTTGCGGTGCTCATCTCGCTTTATTGGCCGAGGGAGCCGGCTTACAACTTCTGGGTCATGTGGCCAGCATGACTAAGCCGCTTCTGGCGAACCAGAGCAGTGCACGGAAACGCTGTTTACCTTCCCGCTGGAGCGGTACCTATTTATCTACTTGCACTGGTGTGCTTTCGAACTGCTAGGTTGGCAGGAGCAGGGACCGAGCAATGGGAGCTCACCCTGTCGCGGGGATTCGAACCGCGGACCTTCTGATCAGCAAGTCCTAGGCTCTGTGGTTTAACCTACAGCACCACCCACGTCCCTTGTTCAACATATACCGTAATGTAAATCGAAACCTACCACTTCTGCTGGAACCACTTTGTCATCTTTGATGCAAAGTACATAATCTTTAAAAAGGAGCTATTGTAAGTACTATAGCAACTGCTAAGTTTTTAGTCCCAGAGTTTTGCAAAAAAAAAACAAAACCCACTCCACACATATACCCCAGTGGTGGAACATACATAGGATCATGTGTTGCTAAGTTTTGGGCTCACGGGGGCATTTCCATTATCACAATATTAACTAGCCTTTTTTCTTCCTTTGAAGATATTTGGCTGGATTACATCAGAGAGGAACTGACTCAGTCGCAAGGCAAACCTGAGAACTGCGGCAGCATTCACTGGAGGGCGATGAAAGTGTTGCAGGGAGAACAAGTGGAAACTTTTATTTCAAAGTACACATTGCTGCAAACAGGACACCTGTGAGAAATGTAATCGTAGATGTGTCTTATCTTAAGAGCTAAACCTACTTTAAACGTTGTTTGTAAATTTGTAACCCAAAGGCAAATAAATATATATTTTTGGGGGCCTTCTCTCTTCATTGTTGGTTTTTTGATGGGTGGATCAAAGATTCTGACTGGCGTTCATACGGCGTACTCCAATGGAAAAAAAAGAACTATAAGAACATGAGAGTGGAGTTAGAGGAAACAGTTGGCACATTGTTGTGTGTGTTCTGTTGATCCATAAAACGGAAGACACAGAAAGAAAAGCTTACATTGCTATGAACCACCTTGAGATCTTTGGATGAAGAGTGCTATACAAACAAACAAATACATTTATTGCATTGTCCAGTAGCACCTTAGAGACCAACTAAGTTTGTTCTGGGTATAAGCTTTCGTGTGCATGCACATGAAAGCTTATACCCAGAACAAACTTAGTTGGTCTCTAAAGTGCTACTGGACAATTTTTTAATTTATTTTGACTGCGTCAGACCAACATGGCTACCTACCTAAATTTATTGCAGTAACCACTTTGTCCCTGGCTCTTCCAGCTGTTTATTGTTACACAATTGATTAATTTGTTATACCCGTATTAAACTAGCTCATTTGGACTCTCAGAGTTGTTACAAAAGACATCACTAGTTCAAAGTAATAGCCTGAACTAGGGTTTCCACTGCTTAAGAGAAATCCCCCCCCCATCCCATAACACTGTTTTGTGGTTTTACTGTGTGTTTTTTTTGTAAAATCTATTTGCTTTGTCACATTTTTCAAATCCACCTTGTGACATACACTTAAAAGTGGTCTACAAGTACAATAATAAAGAGTATTTAAATAAATAGGATTTCTAACTCTTGGACATTAACTAGTTAGCAGTGCATATAGAGCCAGTAGCATTAGCTATCCAAAGTATCATTAACAATCTAATATCCAATCACTCTGTCAGATTTTTTTGGAATGCGTTGATATTGTACTCAAATTGCAAGGAACTTAAGACTGACTGGTCAGTTTGGTCTCATGAAGTTTTTAAATTTAAAATGTGCCAACAGATTGTATCTAAAGATGTCCTGCAAGCAGAAAGCCTCTTCAGTTCAGACTTCTGTCTTAGCAAGTACAGCATTGCACTAAAAAGCAATGTGAAATCCAAGTACAGTCATATCTCGGGCTGAAGTAGCTTTGGGTTGAGCGTTTTTGGGTTGCACTCTGCGGCGGCCCGGAAGTAACACAACGTGTTGCGCCACATGCGTAGACGCGGGTTGCATTCGCTTCAGGATGCGAACGGGGCTGTGGAACGGATCCCATTTGCATCCAGAGATACCACTGTACATCCATTTGCACAAAATCCTTTGCTGTTTTTCCTCCCGTCTGGATTTATTTTGTTTTGATTATTTTATAAACACCTTGTCTAGGGCAGATCAAGCCCAAATAAATAGCTGGGTCATGTGCAGTTGCACACTGCAAAACGATACCCCAGTGGCTGGAAGACAAATGCTAGAAAGCAACGTTGGCTTGCCCAAGGCTTGAGTTCTCAGAGACTGTGCTTGCAAACATATTTTAAGGGGGAAAGTGCACTCCAGCTATTGCTTTCCACTAACAGACATGCAGTTGCAGGCATATTGGCTGCACTTCCACATTCTTCCAAGTCCTAGCAGAAGAGTTTGCACAAGAATGCAGTTAACAGAACGTGCTCATCAGTGCACTTGCATTTAGATTTCAGTAGATGCAACCCAAAGTTTGCAGGCATACAGTTGAAAGCTAAAATATAAAATATAGGGTACTACTACGACTTCCAGGCAGTCTTGAATTCTTGCATCCATTATTTTAGGGAAAAAACATAACTCTGTGCCGCTGTCCTGTGTTAAGACTCCAAATGTAATAAAATGTTTCCACTGGCCCATGTTTTCAAACAGGTGTCATGACACCACTGCCCAATCGAAACCTGTAGCATGCTCTGGGTAAATGATTTTATAAATTTTAAGCATAAACACAAGTTTAGAAAGCATAATAAAGCAAAACTTGTGCAGTGCTGGCGCGCATGCCAACAATCTTTTTGGACACAGGACAAAGTGAATTCCTCCTGAGTACGTGTGCATACCCAAAAATAAATAATCACTGGAATAATAATAATGGATGATGTGAGGTGGAGTTCAAACGTCTATACAGTAATAATAATAATAATAATAATAATGGTTGATTTGAAGTGGCGTTCAAACTTCAATACAGTAATAATATAATAATAATGGATCATGTGAGGTAGAGTTCAAACTTCTATACAATAATAATGATGGATGGTGTGATGTGGAGTTCAAATATCTATATAGTAACAATAATAATAAGGGATTATGTGGGACGCGGGTGGCGCTGTGGCTCAGCGCCTAGGACTTGCCGATCGAATCCCCATGGCGGGGTGCGCTCCCATCGTTCGGTCCCAGCACCTGCCAACCTAGCAGTTCGAAAGCACCCCCAGGTGCAAGTAGATAAATAGGGACCGCTTACTAGCGGGAAGGTAAACGGCATTTCCGTGTGTGCTACGCTGGCGACGTGACTCGGAAGTGTCTGCGGACAGCGCTGGCTCCCGGCCTCTAGAGTGAGATGAGCGCACAACCCTAGAGTCTGTCAAGACTGGTGCGTACAGGCAGGGGTACCTTTACCTTTATGTGAGATGGAGTTCAAACTTCTATACAGTAATACTACTACTAATAATGGATGGTGTGAGGTGGCGTTCAAACTTCTATACAGTAATAATAATAATAATAATGGATGGTGTGAGGTGGAGTTCAAACTTCTATACAATAATAATAATAATAATAATAATAATAATAATAATAATAATAATAATAATAATAATAATAATGGGTGGTGTTAGGTGGAGTTCAAACTTCTATACAGTAATAATAATAATAATAAGGCAAGCTGCAGCACGCAACCTCCTCTCCGCCCTCGCCCACCCTTGCGGCGGGCAGGCGAGAAGCCGGCAGGGGCGCGCGCGGGGGAGGGTTCCCAAAGGATCAGCTTCTTGGTTCCGGGAGCGGATTGGTCGGCTGCTCAAGGGGAGCGCCCCGAGGGTCGGCCACGTGACACACGCGCGCCTGCGGCCGCGGAGTAAGTGGCGGCGCAGCTGCATTTCGGGGCAGGCGCCGGTTGCGTCCGGGTGACACTGTGACTGAGGGGCGGACTCTGGCCGCGCGGGGCAGGGGGGCGGCAGCGCGCGCATGGAGGCGGTCGGGCAGCGCGAGCCTCCGGGGCGCCGCCTCCTCCCAGAGCAGCGGGTGAGGGGAAAACGGCCACGGGCTGGGAGAGAGAGAGAGAGGCTCTGGAGTTCACGTGCAGGGGGAGGAAACACGTGTTAAACTTGTTCTCACGTTCGAAATGTCCAGCTACTTTTTTGGGAGGGTGAGGAAGGGAGGTCCCACGAAAAGCTGTCGAGCGGGTCCTTTAAAACAGTGGTTCCCAACCTTTGTTTTTGGTCATGCCCCACCTAAGCATCTCTCAAATCCTAATGCTTCCCAAATTCTTATTATTCAAAAGGTGAACTCCTATTCACGTGGAGGAAGCCTAAAATGCCATTCACTGAGATGTTATTTTCGAATTGCCCCCCTGTGGTTGGGAACCACGGCTTTAAAATGTAAAAGGAAACCTGGACGCCCCCCCAAAAGAGAACATTGGGGGGGGGCAGGCTTCTGTTAGTTTGTTGAAGTGTTTCTATTGATTTTAAATACTTTTTTTGGGGGGGGGGGAACTGCCCCTCCTTGGTTATGCCCATGTCCCCCAACATGGGGGAATTGAGAATTGCTGAATTGGAAGGAATCCTGTGAGGGTCGTCGAGTCCAACATCGTGTTGCTACTTTTGTTCTGGCAAAATGCAGGGCGGGGAGGTTATATTTTTAAATATTTTTAAATAAAAAAATTGATACTGAAGTGATTTCAAAGCATAGGAGCCAACTGCTAGGGGCCAAGGTCCACGCCCCAATAAAATATTTGAGGGGGCCAGGCTACCCCAAAGTTGTTGGGCATTGCCATTCAGATTGTATGTGCCGTGTCTATCGATGGATTATGTGGGTCCCCCAATGTTTTATTCAAGTTGTCACTCTCCCTTCAAAGCAATCCATTGCAAGCTGTTGCAGCCTAACAGGATGGCTGCTCTGAAGTTTGTCGCACAGACGTGCACATGAAATTGTAAATCTGTCTTGCGCTTTGCTATGCACAACTTAAATGCATGACCTTTCGCACACCCTTTCCAACACATGCATTTGGAGAGGATCCCTAACTTGGCAGAGAGAGAGCCCTGAAATACAGGACAAAACTCTTGTCAATACAGGACTAGCATTTGACATTTAAATATGGGACAGTCCTGCATTATACAGGACAGGTGGCAACCCTAAAATGCAGGAACATGAGGTTCCCCATCCCATTTGAAACCATACCGGACCCTGCTGAGCTTTGCAAATGTGCTAGTGGTTTTATTGCTGCAGACATTTCCTCTGCTCTTGTAAAGAACAGCTTCCCAGGGTACTGACTTTTTCTTGGATGAAGTAAGGTGGAGTTCAAACTTCTATACAGTACTCCAGAATTATTATTACGTTTTGTAGGGAGGGAGTGGAAATTAATATGGGCCTTTCTGCATCTGAGGCATTTTGTATTGTTCTGGGGATCGCTGGATAAATTATTTACTTTCTGAAGGGTTAAAAAAAATCTGTAGAGTGTTTCCCTGTGGTTGATCCTATATCTTCTGTTGTTCTGCTCCTGACAAAGACAAAGAATGAGCATTATCAGGTGAACAAATGGGTGGAGTCTTAGAGGTTTTTTGTTCATTTGGATAAACTTGTTGACACCCTTCTTTAGAAATAAAATTTCCAACCTCTGAGCAGGAGGGTTGGAGTCTGTACCTCTTTATATGGCTTCCTTTTTTGACTCCAGGGAAGCAAGTGTGCCAGTGCATTTGTATATTGTGGTAGAAGGAAACATTTTCTTAAGACAAGTGTTGTGATTGTTCTCATGAGGTTACACGAGGAGGCTAATAATTTCCATAACATACGTTAGGAATCATCATCTGACAATTTAGTTAACTAAATAGGTCATAACAGTGAAATCAGCATTAAAAATATACACAAATAGGTCACAAACATTTTGCTCACTGTAAAAGGTAATGTAACACAATCTTTCAAAAATAAAGAGATGGTTACCAAAAGCTCAATAATAGGATAATTTATTGTCCAGTAACAGCCAATCTCATGAGGAATCCAATCAAAGATGTGGATCATTTGACTTCTTAAACGTTTTCCCCTCTAGAAAAAGGCTGATGCATCTGCATTTGCTGGACAGGAGGAATTTGAAGTGGTGAAGACTTTCAGCTGGAGGCCTGGAAAAGGTACTTTTTTGGGGTGGGGAGGAAATGGCTGAGAAGTACAATCTTAGCTTTGAATACCAGAGATTCCCATATTCCTGGGAGAAGGCCCTATGGTTCAGTAGTAGAATACATACCTTGTACAGTATATCTCCCAAGCTCTCAATCCTTGTAAGAGACTTTGAGTAGCAGAACTGGGAAAGAGGACAGCCACTGCTAGTCCTTGCTGGTTTAGGTGATGCACTGGTATTGTTCAGTAGATGGTAGCTCCTTATAATATAATATACATATATTGCTGGGATCTGCCCTCTCGGGAGACAGTGGAAGGGTGTGCCTTCGGGGGTGAAGTCCAACTGTTGGAGCCTGCTGTGGCTATGTTTTTATCTCCATGAACTGGAACGTGTGCAGAGGAGGACAACCAAGATGATCAGGGGTCTAGAAACCAAGCCTTTTGAGGAACAGTTGAAGTTGCTGGGTATGTTTAGCCTGGAAAAGAGGAGACTCAGAGGAGATATGATAGCCATCTTCAAATATCTTAAGGGCTGTCACATGGAAGATGGAGCAAGTTTGTTTTCCCCTGCTCTAGAGGGTAGAACTCAAACCAATGGCTTCAAGTTACAAGAAAGGAGATTCCCACTAAACATCAGGAAGAACTTTCTGACAGTAAGAGCCATTCAACAGTGGAATGGTCTGTCTCGGAAGGTTGTGGACTCTCCTTCCTTAGAGCTTTTAAAGCAGAGGTTGGATGGTCATCTGTCAAGGATGATTTAGTTGAGATTCTTGCACAGCAGGGGTTGGACCAGATGACCCTTGGGGACCCTTCCAACTCTTACGATGAGAGCTGTGAGGCTATAAACTGAACAAGGAAGTGCTACCATGAGAGCTGGAAAGCCACGCTCCCACGTTTGCAACTTGGGAAGGGAGTTTGGAAGATTACACAAACACCTTTGCTAGCTGAAACAACTTTTGTTGTAAATGTTGGATGGAGTAACCCCTAGCATGTATCCATCCCATAGGAGCCAATTCCTAGGGGCCAAGGGGTCTTTGCATCTCCCCCCCAATAAAATATTTGAGGGGCCCCCCAGCTGATGGGCATTGCCATTCAAATGGTGTCTGTGCACCATGGCAATGTGATCAGTTATGCAAGGCTTACTTGCCCCCCCCTGCAATATTTTATTCCAAGTTGGTACCCCTGATCCACTCTTGTACAATGAGACCAACATTTCTGTCCTGTCCCCCAGTTGCATCCCTTTTGCATGACGCGGTGTCACCCAGCTTTTCACACTATTCCATGAAAGTTGCAGGCTTCCTCACAGTCATTCTGCACCCCATCATTGTTTTCTTCCGTCTCTGCCACAGTCATTCCCAGAACGACCAGTCTTCCCTCCTCGGATGTGCTTCACAAACCCATGACAACATTTTCTCCCCCCCCCCCACTTAACCGCACCATCCCTTCCTCTCTCTGCGCTAACTGCCCCAGCCGCCACTTGACCAACATTCAGATTCCCTTCGCAACAGTTGCCAATGCTGCCCTGAACTGCCTATCCCTCCCAACTAGTTACGTTTTTACTTATCCCTTGTTTTCCTCAGTCAACTAGCTTTATGAAATAATATCTGTTAAAACTGAAAGGGAAACCTCAGACAATATTTGATACTAAATGATTACCAGGTGGGAATTTGTAATATTCAAAGATCGCCTCAAACAACAGCAGTTGTTTTCTGCTGCCACGTACAATGAAGTGAGGAAATGGCTAAGCTGATTTATTGCGTTAACCTATCAAACTCCCTAGGTTTCTGGATCCATTTTGCTGTTTAATTTTTCAAATAAATCAACGAAGGCTTCTTTCTGTATAGGTTTGGCAGAACATGCGGCGGAGAAAGCGAAAACCGCCCTTGAGGAATTGGAAGACTTTGAGTCACTCTACGAAGACTCTGAGTCAGATGGCGAAGACGTAAGCATGCCCACAGATGCAGCTTTTATTGAGACAAAAACTGTATCTCACTACGTAGAAGAGGACTGGGATAAAGAGTTGGAAGACAACGAAAACAATAGCAATCCTTATGGTAGGTGGATGCTTCAACATGGTTCTTTTTAAAAAAAGAAAAGAAGAAAAGAAATGCTAGAAAGCCAGGTGTCTAGGGAGAGGTGCATTGTGGGAAGATTTCTTTAGAACTGCTCTTGCGATAGGCCAATAAAAGTGTCATAAGAACATAAAAAGAGCCTGTTGGATTGCTAGTCCAGCATGCTGTTCTCATGGCGACCAGCCAGATAAATGTCTGTGAGAATCCCATAAGCAGGAAGTAAGTTCAATAGCAATTGTGATTCCCAGCAGCTGGTATTCAGAGCTATACCAACTCTGATGCCTGTGGTGGTACATAGCTTCATGACTATTAGCCATTCATAGTCATATCCACGAATTTTTTAAAAAAGTATTCTTTGAATAAGTTGTACCAAATTGAGTACGAGATTAAAACTTAAGGGGTGTGGGTGGGTGTTTAAAAGGAAGCTACTATGGACATGTTTTTTTTAACCCACACGTCTATAGAGGACAGAGTGTGGTGTAAAAATAGGGATGTTTCAAGAACACAAAGGTATCTCTTTTAATCTGTGAAACTTTGGAGATACGCAATCTAAGACTACATGTGTCACTCAGTTCATAGCAACAGCATTAGATGTGTGAGAGAGTAGAGCAGTCTGGGAGAACAGAGTAGGCCGGGTATATGTACCAGTCTTTTGAAAAAGCAGTTGTAAGACAGCTAAAGATCAAAATCTACTTGGCACCTAGATGCAGCAGTTGTCGAGACTACATTGACAAAACGTACATCCCATCTCCTTGTAGGGCCAGCCCTGTCATGTGGCGGAGTAAATCAGCCACTTCTGGTAGCAGGTGCTGTAGGGTGGTGGCGGCAGCAGCAGCAGTTTGTTGAGCCGTTCCTCCTGAACCCTCTGGCCATTCCCATTCTGAGCTGGTGCTCTGGAAGCAGCGATACTTCCTTGCTGTTGGTCTGGGATGGCTGACTGTCTCACCTAGTTACCTTCTCCCAGTACATCACAGATGGTTGGGAAAAGCCCCCGAGAAAGCAAGCAGAGAGGGAAACAGTCCAGGGCTTGTAGTCTAGCAGCCATCAGACGTACGCACATATTGCTCTACTCAACATGATATACTTTGGTGCTACCACTTCTGGATTACAGCATTGGTTTGAGCAGTTGAGCAGTAGCGCTGGAGAATATTATCTTCCTGAAACTTGTTCTAATCAAGAGAGGAAGTTTCCATTTTTTCTGCATGACTTGCCAACATGCTTATTGCAATATGTGTGGAGTGGTGAAGGAAGGGGAAATTAATTATTCAGTGGCACAACAACAACAACAACAAACAACAAAAAATTTTCTTGCCATGTTATTTTACTTAACAACTTGGATCCAAATTTCATTGTGTTCAGCATAGACCTTTATAAGGCTAAAGTAAGTTGACATACTGCTTAAGTAAGTTGATATCCTTTGATGAGAGTTGCAACCGAATTGCAGAATAAGCACACACTGATAAACGCTCTGAGATCCAATTTTGTGCATGTATTTAGCTTTCTGTTCTCTTGGCTCAAGGAAGAAAGCTGACAACATGGCCTTAAGGGTTGTTGGGAAGATAAAATGATATCCTCTCCATGTATGCTGCCCTAGGCTTATTGGAGGAAGGGTGGGATGAGAGGAATAATTGTTATCAAAAATAATTTGCTCTGATGTCAAGAGGGCTTTATTCCCTAGCGTGGGTTCTTAGAATTGCAGCCTGTTGAAGACAGCTTTATAGTGTAAATCATATTGATTTAAGTTCACTCAACACTTTAGATTTTGAAGATGTGATTCACTGCGGACGTTTCTTGGATCAAGAGCCAGTGGCATTTTCAGTTCGAGAAAAGCCTTTGTATGACCCAAGCTTGCACCATGTAGCACCGGTGACTTGGAGACAGGTAGAGACTATGCCAGTGGAAGGCCAATTTGACGACGCTGTTGACTGAGGTGATAATGGGGTAGAAATGTGGACTTCTAAACTTATATCTCCTTGAAACTTACTTGAGACTCAACATGAACACCTCTTGTATTTTATGGAATAGTTTATACAACTTGGAAACTAGAGAAGTGGAAGATCAGAAACTAGGTGGATGGCAATCTTGTAGCACTTTTCGCTTTAAATTGGCTTGGTATAGGTTTTATTTTTCAGTTCAGCATGCTGTTACTTTGAGCTGCTTATTACTTTCCCCTTGTCTCGTGTGCAATTTTAGTTATTTGATTTGACACGAACGACCTCATTGAGCTGTCAATCCATATTTGTACCCATGTTACAAACTCAACATTGTAACTGTTGCACTTCAGTTTTCTTGTAAATGTTATTTATTGGACTTTGGTGTTCTGACAGGATCGCTCCTGAAGAATACAGGCTTTTTGAGTGTGTACAATGTGTGTGTTTCATTTAATGTGATTGTCAATATAAATGTGGGGGAAATGGCTGATGCAACATAATGCTTTAGCTCCTGAATGCTTTTGCCTGCCTTCCATTGATTTAATCATGCAAATACAATGGAGCTCTTCTCAGCAAACACAAGATAATCCCCAATTAGTTCGAGAGCTATCATCCCCATGTCTTGGATTGAGCCTCAAACTTGCTTCCGTGCACCTGATTTCCTAGAAGCCAAGGAGCTCCTGTGCTGACCCTGTGCCTTTCCCCAGTAAAAAGGTAAAGGACCCCTGACAGTTAAGTCCAGTCATGAATGACTCTGGGGTTGCGGTGCTCATCTCACTTTTTTGGCCGAGGGAGCAGACGTTTGTCCGCAGACAGTTTTTCCGGGTCATGTGGCCAGCATGACTAAGCCGCTTCTGGTGAAACCGCTCCCACCGGAGCGGTACCTATTTATCTACTTGTACTTTGACATGCTTTTGAACTGCTAGGTTGGCAGGAGCAGGGACTGAGCAACAGGAGCTCACCCCGTTGCGGGGATTCGAACCGCTGACCTTCCGATCGGCAAGCCCAAGAGGCTCAGTGGTTTAGACCACAGCGCCACCCACATCCCTTTATTCCTGTAGTTCATTGCAGTTGCAGCCTGTGCATATGCAGTGCCATTTACATGGTGAAAACATACACAGAAATCTGTGCAACATGGCACCTTTTCCGTATATCACACTTTGCATAGCTGTCAAGTGTCCCTCATTTGAAGGGACAGTCCCTTATTCCAGCGCCATGTCCCGCTGCTGTCCCTTATTGATGGATGTCCCTTAAATGATGTCCCTTAAATTTCAAAGGAAGCAGCTCCTCTCCCTCCCTCCCTGCCGGCTAGGGAGGAGGGAGGCTCCAACTGTGTTGCTTGGCTGTGTTGCTCACCCAATAAGAAGTCTAAGAACGACTGGGGGGTGGAGCTTGCATGCCTTGTGTGTGGCTAGTTAATGCAAGCTGAGGGGTTTTTGAATGCTGGACGCCATTTTGTTGCACGTGCTGCTGCAAACTTTGCAGTGCAAAGCCAGGCCGGGGAGCCATCTTAAGTTGAGGCTGCATAGGCCTTGTGGTTCATGTGATTCAGATTCTATTCAGTTGAACCTCTGGTTACAAAGTTGGTTGGACAGTGTCCTCGAAGCTACCAGCATGAGTTTGACCAGACTGCAGGAGGGCAGGAAGACTGGAGTGCCTGGAACAGGTGAGGCTGCAGGTCCCTTATTTTGGCTGCTGTTCCCTTATTTTCAAGGCTGCTGGTCCCTTATTTTCAAATCTGCAAGTTGACAGCTATGCACTTTGGCACTGAATTGAGTTCACTAGATGCTTCCCGCCAGCTGTTGCCTTGAGTCTCTGGTTATTTCCTGGAGATGCAAATAGAACATTGTGACCTGGTGTTTGATGTTGATGCTGAAACTCTTGAAACACTTCTGTGTATGTGTGTGAAGGCTGATTCTTCCTTTGAGGATTAATTTGAGTGATGCCTGCTATTGCAGTCCATGCAGGACAGCCCCTAGAGGGCAGCATCAACCCAGCCCATAGTTTTTATGGCCTGTTTCCTCAGACAATAGGCTCTTACAGGGTGCAGCGGCAAAGCGATATAGTCCGAGACATTTTTAAGTGTTGATCAGGTGATACTGTGCAGGTGAAATCGTGCTTAATTGGGCCAGTGAGGTTCCTCCACCCACCCCAAAAATTGTAACATCTTGAAACTCGCATATTTTATCTGCCAGTTATCAGAATAATAATTTTAAAACTAACGATGATTTATATTTTTTGGTTCAGTTTAATTGGTATCCAGCTGCACCTGCCATATTTGAAAGCAAATTGAGCTGCCCTTTCCCATGAGCTCAGAAAGAATATCGCCTTGTCCTTACTCTCGTTTTCAAGGGATCAAAATCAATACGTAGAGAATTAGACTGCACATCATTGCCGCATAAATAAAAAGCTCAACAACTTATTTGACCCAACCCCCCCCAAGGGGTAGATCACTGCCAGTTTATTATTGTGTGAGTAGATCATTGCAGTCTCTTGGAAGTTGGCCGTCCCTGGTCTATCACATCCCATTGCTAACAATGACTTCAGTATCTGCGTGTGGATCTTACATAGCTGAAGCAGCACCGTGCATGCACAAGAAGGAAGTATTCATTTGGGGGAAACCCCACGTTTGCAGAAGTACAATAAACGTTTAGGAAAAAAATACAACCGGGTGAGCCCCTCACCCCAAGCCCCATAAGGACTGAAGCCTACTCAGTAGTCACAAAATGCCGGCTGACTTTTGGGTGTGGACCCAGGGATAAGAATAATGGAACGAAGTATCTCAGAAAAGTGTTGCTGGCTCCCTGCTTGGTCAGAACCCTGACCAGGAGCACCCCACACTGCAACACTTTGTTGCCACTCCCCCTTACTTGGAAATAATTGTCAAACGCAGACATTTCCCCTTTTTTTATTATTATCAGGAGATGCAGAACTGGGTGTCACCAGCACAGTAGTAGCGGCACTTGAGCTCAAACCTCTGGCAAATCTCCCCTGGGGATTTGAAACAAATGTTAAGATGGTATATGATAAGATGGGATATGAATACAGTGGTACCTTGGGTTACATATGCTTCAGGTTACATATGCTTCAGGTTACAGACTCCGCTAACCCAGAAATAGTGCTTCAGGTTAAGAACTTTGCTTCAGGATGAGAACAGAAATTGTGCTCCGGCGGCGCAGCAGCAGCAGGAGGCCCCATTAGCTAAAGTGGTGCTTCAGGTTAAGAACAGTTTCAGGTTAAGTACAGACCTCCGGAACGAATTAAGTACTTAACCCGAGGTACCACTGTATTTGTGGCACTGCGTGAGACAACACTTAAGAGGTGGAGCTGCTTTAACCTGAGGCACCATCTTCTGGAAGCTGTCAAACAGGTGAGAAAGGGATGGCTGGGAAAATATGCCTCTGTTCCCTAACCCTGAGAGCCAGTCCTGAAGGATACTATGGTTGATGGGAGAAAAAGCTACTGAGAGGTCTGAGGTTTACTATTCTTCTTCCAGAGATAGTCATCAAAGGCAGACTCCACGCGGAAACTGGGCCAGAAGCCAGACCGATAAATTATCGCAATCAGTATTACGCAACAGTCTCCAGAGTTGTCCTGCCACCACATGCTTGATCACCTTCCTCAAGAATAGGACGCTGCAGAGGAAGCCAAAATAACTCTTGGCTGCTTATTTTATTTGATGAGAGAATGCTCCAAAGAGGCAACCCCTCCATTGTGCATTCTGGAGCCATTTTGGACTCGCAGCTGTCCATGGAGGTGCAGATTAATTTTGTGTCCAGGGCAGTTGTCTACCAGCTCCACCTGGTATGCCGGCTGAGACCCTACTTGCTTGTGCACTGTCTTACACGTGCTGGTTATCTGCTGGTACACGTGCTGGTTATCTGCTGTTTGGAATACTGCAATGTGCTCTATGTGGGGCTACCTTTGAAGGTGACTCGGAAACTAAAACTAATGCAGAATGTGGCAAACTGGTACTGGGAGTGGCCCCTAGGACCATATAACACCAGTCCTAAAGGATCTTCACTGGTTCTCAGTACATTTCTGAGCACAATGTTGCATACCTTCCAACATTTCTCCAAGGAAAATAGGGACTTCCCGTTCCATAATGATCATTTTACTATTTATACTCCACACATCTTATTGGGTTGCTCCAGCCACTCTGGGCAGCTTCCAATATATATAAAAACATAATAAAACATTAAACAGTAAAAACCTTCCCTATACAGGATTGCCTTCAGACGGCTCAGGGGTCGAATTCGAATAACTCCATACCCTCCAACATTTCTCCAATGAAAATAGGGACGTCCTAAGGAAAAGCAGGACATTCCCGGATCAAATCAGAAACCGGGACGGCTTCTGTAAAACAGGGATGTCCCTGGAAAATAGGGACACTTGGAGGGTCTGGTATTGGTGCTGATCTTTAAAGCCCTAAATGGCCTCAGCCCTTCAGACCTGAAGGAGTGTCTCGACCCCCCATAATTCATCCTGGACACTGAGATCCAGCTCTGAGGGTCTTCTGGCGGTTCCTTCACTGCAAGAATGGAAGCTACAGGAAACCAGGCAGAGGGCCTTCTCGGTAGTGGCGCCCATCCTGTGGAATGCCCAGGGTGATGGTTGACTATTCAGTGGTACCTTGGGTTAAGAACTTAATTCATTCTGGAGGTCTGTACTTAACCTGAAACTGTTCTTAACCTGAGGTACCACTTTAGCTAATGGGGCCTCCCGCTGCCACCGCTGCACGATTTCTGTTCTCATCCTGAAGCAAAGTTCTTAACTTGAGGTACTATTTCTGGGTTAGTGGAGTCTGTAACCTGAAGCGTCTGTAACCTGAAGCATCTGTAATCCGAGGTAGCACTATGTAGCCTCTAGAAGGCAACTCTGTATAGGGAAGCATTTTAATGTGCAATGTTTTATTATGTTTTATATATATATGTTGGAAGCTGCCCAGAGTGGCTGGGGCAACCCAGTCAGATGGGCGGATGCTGCTGATGTGGTAGAATCCAAGGAACAGCATCTACATTGTGGATACAATTAAATTATGCTTGTAAGTGATGCACGGTTTAGTGAAGCACCTGCCAAAGATTGTATTTTTGTGTGTGGAGGTGGTTGGGAGATCTTTGACAATCTAATTCTTTCTTTTGCAAGGCAAATGTTCAACACTCTTCCCCCTTAATTGCATGGAATTCCTAAAGCTGTGCATTTTTTACCATTTCCTTAAAAAAAGAAGATAACTGAGGAGGTTTTGTTGTTGTCAGTTGCCTGGCAAACTGTTACATCATTAAACATGTTTAGCCTGAAAGTGTCTCAGTTAGTGTCTGCAGTTCCAGTTGTAAAAAAAAAAAGGGGGGGGGATGCAAATAATTTCACAGACCGGGAGAAAAATGCTGAAGACAGCAGCTCTTCCTAGCCATCTGCTATTCTTAGGGATTCTAGTCTAAATCCCTGAGAGTCTGGCAGAGGTCACCTGGATTAAGCAGGCCGATAAATTCTAGCACTCTCATGAGCGAATGGCAAAGCTCACAGTTTAACAAGGACTTTCTGCGGATGGAAGCCAGGACCAACTTTGGGAACTTCCTGTGACCGTGTGCTGAAGTGCTCCCTCCAGATGCTAAAGAGTATTGCAAGCATCTTTATTTTTTATCTGCATTTATAATAATAAATATACAGTATACCACTAATACCAGCATCTTATAAAGGAGAGACATCACCTTGCCAACAAAGGTCTGTATAGTTAAAGCTATGGTTTCCCCAGTAGTGATGTATGGAAGTGAGAGCTGGACCATAAAGAAGGCTGATTGCCGAAGAATTGATGCTTTTGAATTATGGTGCTGGAGAAGACTCTTGAGAGTCCCATGGACTGCAAGAAGATCAAACCTATCCATTCTGAAGGAAATCAGCCCTGAGTGCTCACTGGAAGGACAGATCCTGAAGCTGAGACTCCAATACTTTGACCACCTCATGAGAAGAGAAGACTCCCTGGAAAAGACCCTGATGTTGGGAAAGATGGAGGGCACAAGGAGAAGGGGACGACAGAGGATGAGATGGTTGGATAGTGTTCTCGAAGCTACCAGCATGAGTTTGACCAAACTGTGGGAGGCAGTGGAAGACAGAAGTGCCTGGCGTGCTCTGGTCCATGGGGTCACGAAGAGTCGGACACGACTAAACGACTAAACAACAACAACATACCACTAATTCATAAAATATATCAAAACATTAAAAATATAAAACATACAATAACATGAAAAGGCAAAAACAACAAAAGTTTAAAACAAGCATCAATGAACCGCTGATCTAAAGCATTAGCCTCCTGTGATTGGCAGGTACTGTAGAACCTCTGGATTGGCCAAGCCTGGTAGAGGGGCCAGGAGCGCAGACTTCTACCTTTGACAGCTCTCAATACAGCATCACCTGTTGCCCTGTGCCTTCAGCATCTTGCCTTTCCCTGTCCTCCAGGCTTAGATTGGAGCATGGCGGTCCAGGACTCCCAGATCAGGATTGGTAGAGCTGCCACACAGACTCATTTAGCTATTTTATAGGTTGGAACTGAGGAAATCAGACATACTTAATGTCCAACAAAATACTGGCAGATAATCAGAAGTGGCTTCAAATTCAGTGCTGCACTTTTGAGAGAAGGATAAGAAATCTACCCTTTCTTGCAAGCTTCCCTCGCCCCCCTGTAAAATCTTCCCTGGCTCTTTCCCCTTCTGCTCCAGATGTGGATTTCCTCTTGTTTTGCAAACTTGCAGATTCTGAATGGGGAATGGCTGATGGGATCTGGGTTAGCCACATCTCCCTGCACCACTCCTCTGCTTGGATCTGTGGCCTCTGGAAGGAGATTTTCATTACCTGCTGGGGTCATGCACAATTACTTGCCCCTCTGTCAAGGGATAAACAGCAAGAGAGCCCAGCCATATGCACCAGCTGCCCCAATTACATGCTCTTGTGGAGAGCAAAGAGAGTCTGGACCCTGTTAGAAACATCCTGCAAAGCACATGTGGGCGTGTGCCACAGCTTCTTGCAGTAGTCATTAAGGCTTTGATTAAGCTCCTTTGTGCAACTGGTGACAAGATGTTGCAAACTAGGCCATGCTGCTGCTTGCAATTTACTCTGTTGCTGGTACTGCTTGAAGTTTCAATGTAGTTGAAGTTTCAATGTAGTAAACAGCTCCCACCTCTTCAGTACAGTAATTCCATGATCTGGCAGGAAGAAAAGTGAACCTAGCCTTATTTTTGCTGCTCAAGGTTGATTCCAACGCAGGAGATGGTTTGTTTCCATGCAGTCACCATGTTTCTGTAACTATTGGCAAGAGCAAGCTCATGAATGGAACACGTTCAATTCTGGATCAGAGAAATTGATTGCTTTGCAGCAAACTCTTCTTATCAGTCCTAGGGAGGCTTGACTGGATCATAGCTGTCAACTTTTTCCTTTTCTTGCGAGGAATCCTATTTGGAATAATGGAATTTCCCTTAAAAAATGGGAAACGTTGACAGCTATGGACTGGATGCTGGCTTTATAAGCAGAAGTAGCACCCTGTACCTGTGGCAGAAGAGCAGTGGGGGATGGCTGTGAGTGAGGTCCATAGCTGTCAACGTTTCCCTTTTCTTGCGAGGAATCCTATTCAGAATAAGGGGATTTCCCTTAAAAAAAAGGGAAACGTTGACAGCTATGGTGAGGCCCTTAGAGATGGAGAGTGATGGGAGAATCTGGATACGTAGGGAGGAGATGCAACCCTGAAAAGAGATGAGGCGAAGAAAGGTGAGTTCCTGGACATTTTCTGCTAAAATGCTTAGAAGGCCCTGCTGGGCTTAAGCCATTCCCATGCTTAAAAGTTTAAGCTGGATCTTGAATATCCTGTGCCTTTAAATCAGGGTTGTTATGGACCCCCAACTCCCAGCGTGGCTAATCATGGTCAGGGATGAGGAGAGTTGCAGTTCAGAGACATCTGGAGATCCACATCCTGGTTTTTAAGTCAAACACAGAATGCTATCTTGAATGAGGGCAAAGTGAATTGAGGCTCCTTTCTGCTAGCTCTCATTAACAAGACTCTCAGAAAAGCCCTTGAGAAACACAATCAGATTTCCCAAGGAATAGGCACTCCCTTCGTGCAACTGCCCTTCCAAACAGTTCTTTTTAAGGGCAGTGATTCTTAAGGTCACTATACAGTGATTAGTCCTGTAGTAAAAGAGCCCTGTTGGATCAGACCCAAGTCCTACCCAGTCAAATATCCTGTTTCCCATCATGAATATCAGATGCTTCTGGGAAGCCCGCAAACAGGGCATGAGCAAAAAGAACACTCTTTCCAGCAGCTGATCTAAATAAATTAAAGGCATCGCCAACACTGAAATGCTGTTTAAAGCTACCTTAGGTTACATAGATACACACAAACATTATGGTAAATCTTTAACTGTGTTTATCGGAAACGAGCCAACTTGAACTTCACAAAGGAGGTGGCAAAGAAATACCAAGCACCTTTCTTATTGAAAGAAACACAATTCCTTTAATTCCACACCGTTCCAGAAACACAACCACTTCAGTCATGGAGAATCTCAAGACATTTCTTCGCACATCACATGACTTCTTCAGTTCCTTTGAAGTTTGCCAAGGAGTCTCTGATGAAGGAATTGCCTGCTCCATTCCAATATACCACTTGCAACAGCTAGGAAGTAAACAAAAGGACTTTGGCAATCATAATTGTGTGGGATTCCCCTCCCCCCGGACAATATTTTTTTTTAGTTTAATTATGTGTCAAATATCTTTTTAATTGATTAAATCCAGGTAATTCTAGTTGTTACCAATATCTGTGTCTTTGGCAGATATTGAAGAAACAAATGAATGAGCAACAGCTACTCATTTTTAAATTGAAAGTCTATTTTTAATATTTAATTCTTCTCATTACTGTGCTAAAATAGCCTCAATTAATTCCCTATTATAGTAACAAACAAAGACCAAAATAGCCTCATGACTCATACTATAAACTGTTTGTTCTTCCCCCAGCCCTATTGGTTCATCAGCTAAATAGTTAGTTGATTAGCCGAATGATTAAAATGTGCAGCATTTAATTAGAATTGTTCAAATCGTTGCAGGATATTCTATAATTAAAAGCAGCTGCCACAAGGGGGCAGCCTTTAGCAGTAGCCTGCAACATTCTCTGGAAGCACCGAATATAAATCTACACCATTGTAGATTCTGCGGAAACAACTAGCACTGTATTTGCACTAAGACACTGCGGAACTGGCCAATCAAGGGAAAGTAAAATGGCAAGCCACTTTCTTAGTTGAAAAAAAGAAGAAGGAGGAACTGGCATTAACTAAACTTAAGAAAATGTTTAGAGTTGGGTCTGCAAAGTTCATCGTCGTAATACAACCTCTCCTGAGCTAGTCTGGGCAGGTGCTAAGACAGAATGAATGCAAAAAAGAGGGGGGGGGGACAGTATTTGTCAATGTGAGTTTCAAAATGCCCACTTAAAAAGTGTTTTTCAAAAGTTACCCTCTTCCCCCGGCATAGGAAAACAACAGCACATCTGGTCAGTTAAAAATTGGTTGCTTACAAACTCTCCAAAGGTCAGATTCATGTGCCTCAGAAAAGTTCAACAGGGAGTAAAACTTAGTTTAGTTACAAAGTGGTGAAAGTTTCTAGATTCTTCTCTGGCGATCACTCGTACCCGAGTAAGATTGTCTTCCATAAACATGGCTTTAACAATGATTCCGTAAGTGACTGTGGAGGCCAATTCTGGATCCACACGTCCTTCCAGAGTGGGGACATAGGTTTCTGGGCAGGAGTTGATCACGGTGTGGATTTGCCAAGCGTGTCTTCCTCTTAGCACATTTCTCCCTTGCGTCCTGAGTTCGAGTGTCTTCAAAGTTCCTAGATTATTGGTATAGTGGCTTGTGCGAGCCATGCGGTTTTGCTGGAGCAACCAGTTCAAACCTCTTCATACACTGAGCTGCTCAGGTAGACTGCAGGAGAACAAAGGCTTGTTTATCTAGTTCCTCCCAAGATGAAGGGCCGTGGACACAGCTAAGCCTGGCAGGACAGCTTACTTTGTGGTATTAACCCTTTCATGCATTAATTAAACTTAAGCAAGTTGGTTATATGAGGCTGGTTAACCCCACAGTTGCCATGTTAAGCCAGCAGAGCTGATAGCTGTGGCCACTGATCCTTCTCAGTCTGCTTAGGACAGTGAAGTTCCTAGTTAAGCACCTACCTTTTCTCTGCTATTGAAAGCGAGGAGTTAAGAAGAACTGCAAGAAAGCTAATGGTATTGCAGGAATCAGCCAAGAGCAAGCAGGGAAATAGCCTTTTATAGCTTCCAGACAGAGGGATCCCAGAAATACCATATACGTTAGCAGTTGAATTGACATTTTGGAACAGGTAAATCTCACCATCATTTTAGCACCCTATTTGATTTGTGTGTGTTTTAAGTCAGCATCATTTTTTTAAAAAATGTATGAAGCTGCTGGAATAGGACAAAATGGAGAGTGAATGGATGGATAGACCCAAATAATGTTCCTTATTAAAAAAAAATTTTTTTTGGAGACAGGGAAG
The DNA here is from genome assembly GCF_964188315.1 of Podarcis muralis. Lineage (NCBI taxonomy): Eukaryota > Metazoa > Chordata > Lepidosauria > Squamata > Lacertidae > Podarcis > Podarcis muralis. The sequence goes on along the minus strand of NC_135656.1, from coordinate 20,321,026 downwards.
GCTTTTCCTCTGTTCTCTTTATTGCTAGTTTGTTTTTTCATCCATTAATATCTTAATCCCATATTAGTTTATTTAAGAGTGGATCCTGCAGGGAGACATGATGAAATGGATGAACTATTGTTGAAATTGGTTCGGACAATTTCATGCCGTGATTGTTCAAAGCTATTTGAGAAAAGAGGTAACGTTGTTCAAAGTGGACCATTCCTCTTGAACTTTCTCCTCAAGGAGGCACCAAGGCTTGTTGTCCTTTATACACCTCAAATATTGTTGATCTCCACATGGTCATCACATTACCCAGCCACTTCCTGCATCCTGAGGGGAGCCATTTTATGACACAAGTCTACCAAGTAGAAAAGGCCAACCAATCGGAAGTCTGGCGGTCAAAACAATAGTAATGTCTATTAGGTTTGGCCAACCTATTGAGCAGGAATGGTCAATGCCTAGACATTTGTATTCTGTTGGGCCCAGATAATGCTTTCTTACTTGGCTTGCCCTCTTTTCATTAGTTGAACTTTTTATGAGAACATTAAATACGCTGGCAAACTGTCCGTAAAATGCTCCCTGTGTGTTTTAATCCAAAGCGATGGTGCCGATTGCATTCCTAGACAGCAGAATTGAGAACAGAAGTGCCAAGTGTACAAAAGCAGAACGTTTAAGATCACTGAGAATAAAGAAGAGCCTCACTGTTAATATTATTAGCTCACTGTAGATACTTGAGAAGTGGGACAGGGAGAGGCTGACCCAAATGGTTCGTGCAGTTTTAAAATAGCCCTAGATGGGGTAGGTTGCCAAAGGTCAAGCTACAGGAAGAAGATCTAGAAATAAATATCCATCTGCATAGCCTTTTGCAAGCAGGTGCGCAGCTACAAATCAACATTTCTTCTCTAAAAGATGTCCTGGGCCAGATGAGTCCAAATCCCCAAACCTGAATCGCTTTGATTATGGAGATACGCTAACATTATAGGACTTAACACCATAGCTTTGTTTGGATCAGGGAACACAGTTGACAAGGTCACTTATCCAAGGCATGTCCCCCTGAACACATCACCCTTCTAGATTAAGATTATGCAGCACAGCCAGCCCTGGCAGAAATGTGTCCCAAACCACAGCCCAACTGCTAGTTTGTGTTTTTGTTACATGGAACAAACAACATTTTATATTATATTACTGTTGTAAATGGGGAAGCTGTTGGAACTCCAGTAGGTGGGCCATGTTGCATTTCCAAGATAGGTCATCTTTGAGCTTGGCAGCATCTTAAGAGATGCGACGAGGACCAGACTGGCACCACCATGGTGAAATGTTCCAGCTGGAATACTTAACAGCACCCTATGAATTGGGTAGAGTAATTTCCCCAGCTCCAATCCATATCATTGGGGGCAACTGGCAGGGAAGCAAGGAACTGACAGCAACAATCTCTAGTGGCTTAGTTCATTGGGGGCGGGGAGATTATTAGTTTGTTATTGGTTGTTTTCTTTGTTTTTTATGCTTTTATATTTTTGTGCGTGTTGTGAACCACCCTGAGATCTGCGGATGCCAGGAGGGTATACAAATTTTAACAGCAACAGCAAACCACATTGCGACCACCACTTCACATGGTGGTGATGACAACTGAATCAAATTATTAACTGGATCTTATCTACCACTTTTACCCAATAAGGTGAGACTTTGACATTGTTGTTGTTGTTTAGTCATTTAGTCATGTTCGACTCTTCGTGACCCCATGGACCAGAGCACGCCAGGCACTCCTGTCTTCCACTGCCTCCCGCAGTTTGGTCAAACTCATGCTGGTAGCTTTGAGAACACTGTCCAAACATCTCGTCCTCTGTCGTCCCCTTCTCCTTGTGCTCTCCATCTTTCCCAACATCAGGGTCTTTTCCAGGGAGTCTTCTCTTCCCATGAGGTGGCCACCAAATTTTCAAGAAATTAGCATTATGGGTGTTATACCTCCAGCAAATCCCAGAGGACCAACCCATTTTGGAAGTCTAGCAAATGTGTGATAACACGGATGTATAATACTGATGTACAAGCCTTTCTGAAAGTACTTTTTTTTTAAGCTGACATGCATTGAAATATCCGATCCTTCTTTACATAAATAAGAACATTCTTCACTATGAATGGCTCTGCTTAGAACTCTCTCCCATCTTTTGCTAGCTTTGTCTTTCCCTAATTTCAAGTTCCAAAGAATATTGTGGGTTAAACCACAGAACCTAGGGCTTGCCGATCAGAAGGTCAACGGTTCGAATCCCCGCAACGGGATGAGCTCCCGTTGCTCGGTCCCTGCTCCTGCCAACCAAGCAGTTCGAAAGCACATCAAAGTGCAAGTAGATAAATAGGTACCACTCCAGCGGGAAGGTAGACGGCGTTTCCATGCGCTGCTCTATATTAGTAATCTTTTAATGGCTGTTGAGTCTGTTAAAAAAGCATTTTTTATTACTCTTGATCAATGCAAAAAAAAAAAAAAAAATCATTAAACAAATACCATAAAAGACTATCTATAATATTGTAAAACGGGAGGGCCTTTAATGTAATAATACTTAACATTTGTATGGTCATTCAAACAACCCTGTAAGTCCATTTATTGCATACAGAAGTCCTGAACTCACTTGTTGTTACCCTCTTGACAGTGGAAATAAATGAGCCAGGAACATAGGGATGGTGCCTTGTACCAGTAAAGGTGATTTGCCCATCTATCCCAGTCTTGACTATCATTATCAGAGCCTCTGGCAGAGAAGGGTCTTCATTCCCATCACCAAATTGGGTGGAGTGGGGTGGGAAGAGGATAACGGAGCATTTTTTGTTTCTACTTATTCATTGAATTTGTGTATCTAAAGCAGGGATGGGGCCACCCAGATATTGTCGGTCACCAACTCTCGTCAGCCCCAGACAGCATGGCCAGCTGATCAGAGGTAATGGCAATTGCCCCAGGCGCAAAATGGTTAGGGGGCGCAAAATTTCAACACCCAGTGCTGCCTCAATACAGCTGCACGCTTCCGTTGCTGGGCTCTGTTGAAAATGGCTTATCCATGTTAACCAGGAAGTGACCTCTCCAGACAATGGAACTGTACTGGTCCTGAGGGCTAACAGTGTGGCAAGGTCCGAGTCCAGTCCGAGGTCGAGGGTGCGGTATGGAGGCTGTCCGTCAAAGCTGAATCTAGGTCCAAGGCAGGGAGTCGGGGGAGGTCAGGAACTCTGGCAGAAGAGCAGGACAGAGTGCAGGCAGGAACAGGTTACCAACACTGTTGCTCCCGCAACCTGGGACTGGGCTGGCTGGCTTTTATCTGCCCTGAGGCATAGGGCGGCCCCAGTCCACAGGTGACTCACCTCTCCTGGCCTGGAGGTGAGCACTCCTCCTGCGAGAACTTAGTTCCCTCCACCTCTCTGCCCTGAGTCTCTGCAGCTCAGGAGAGGCTGGAGGATTACTGGACCCAGAGGCAACCTCAGCTTCCCCTGACGGGGCTGAGAGTGGAGCACCTGCAGGCAATGGGTCCTCCATCACCTCAGGAGCCAGAGCAGACTCAGCTGGTGCCTGCACCTGAGGTTCCAGCACAGGTGACGACCCTTCAGGTTCAAACCCCAGCCCCGGCTCAGCTGGTTCTGGAGGCGGGGACTCCTGTGCAGGGTGGGATTCCTCAGGTTCAGCCTCCGAGTCCGAATCCCAGGCCATTGCAGGAACGGAACTTCTTTTATTATCTTTGCAGCTGCAATCTCCTGGGTGACGTGGAGTTGAATGTGCATGCGTACTCCGCCTGTTTCCGTACCTTCCATCCTACCTCTTCCACACAGCCCTGGGTACTGGCAACCCACGCTATGCCACTGGTTGCCACTGCAGCATTGCCCCTCCCTTCCCTTCTCTACATGGCCCTGGGCACTGGCAACCTACACTACGCCACGGGGCCTCCCCCCCCCCCCCACTTTTTAACCTTCTGCTGTAGCATGTGGCACAAATAATCTGTGCAGTGAATGCAAACTAAATCAGCTCCCTGTTGTGCTTTGAATCCACCTATATGTGGTGTGTTGCTCGATTTCCTTGTGGGCAATGTCATGCTTCACTCATTAACTTTGAATTAAAATAATGGACACACAAAACAGTGGCTGGGATGGCTTGGAGCCTTAGTGGAACTGCATGTATTTAAGAGTGGAACTGCACGTTGCGAAGGAAATGGACCCGCTGTCCCAAAGATTAGCATTGCCTGAGATTTCCTTTCCCTTCTATGCAATGCCTGGGTCAACTTACGCCCTTGCTTGGTCCTTGGTGGGCAATTTATCAACGTGGAAGTTTGCTGGAGTGGCAGAAATCACGATGCCTTTGTTTTTGTAAATTCTGTACTTTGCCAGGCAGTGGATGAGGGGGCATTTATGCCTTTGCATCCTTACCATAACAGTTCACGGCAAACAGAAGATCCTCCCCCCTAATTCTTGCATATGCTGCAAATACACTAAGGAAGTGGTTAATGAAACCATATGGTGGTGCATATTTGGAACCCAGAAAAATGCTTTTCAACTACAGCCTTAATAGATGCAGAAATGTAGTGGAAATAAAATTTTGACATCTCAAAGGGATGCTGGTGTTGTCTCACAGAGTCATTTAATTTTTTTTTTTAATGTTTGACATTTTATTAAAATTTTTATGTATGCCGGAAGCCACCCAGACTGACTGGGGAAACCCAGCCAGATGGATGGGGTATAAATTATAAAATTATTATTATTAGTAGTAGTCATAGTATTAGAATTTCCAGTGACTGCTGTATACAGCCTGCATTGCAATATATATATGAATTGAATGGGCATTCATTAAGTGGATCTGACTGTGCAGAACCTGCTATCGTTTTGTCCCCTTACACAGAAGATTATCTACCTCACCAAAATAGGAGCTTAAGTGAGGGAGAAGTGGTCAGAAACATGATCTCAAAATTCATGCTTGAAAACGATGGTTTCCAAAATAATATTGTTTAAAGTTCCTTTTTTAAAAAAAATATTGAACTCAGTTCAGCTAAACAAGCACATTTATGATAATGTTATGAGTGGCTGCTATTTCAGCACTAAATAAATTCATTTGTTGTTGTTGTAGAAAATTGCATTCTGTGTATTAGAACAGAGCTGTTTAGCAGCAATGTTTTTGAATCAGAAATGCTCCTGTTGATTTGAGTGAATACCTCTCAGCTTCGTAACATGGCCATGCCATTCTCAGGGTGAAACAGAGGAGGCGGATACCACCACCTTGAAAGACCGCAAGGGAGACTTCAATCCTAAATGTGCATTTACTTGAGAGCAAATGGCATAGAACTCATTGTGACTTAGTTCTGAGTGAGGATTGCCCAAGTAAATAAAGAAAAGACTTTGGGTCAACAATAATAATAATTTTATTATTTATACCCTGCCCATCTGGCTAGGTTTCCCCAGCCACTCTGGGGCCCCCCCAACAGAACACTTAGAAACAGAATAAAACATCAAACATTAAAAACTCCCCTAAACAGGGCTGCCTTCAGATGTCTTCTAAAAGTCAGATAGTTGTTTATTTCCTTGACATCTGATGGGAGGCTGTTCCACAGGGCGGGCGCCACTACCGAGAAGGCCCTCTGCCTGGCTCCCTGTAGCTTCACTTCTCGCAGTGAGGGAACCGCCAGAAGGCCCTTGGCGCTGGACCTCAGTGTCTGGGCTGAACGATGGGGGTGGAGACGCTCCTTCAGGTATACTGGGCCGAGGCCGTTTAGGGCTTTAAAGGTCAGCACCAATACTTTGAATTGTGCTCGGAAATGTACTGGGAGCCAATGTAGGTCTTTCAAGACCGGTACTATGTGGTCTCGGCGGCCGCTCCCAGTCACCATTCTCGCTGCTGCATTCTGGATTAGTTGCAGTTTCCAGATCACTTTCAAAGGTAGCCCCACGTAGAGTGCATTGCAGTAGTCCAAGTGGGAGATAACCAGAGCATGCACCACTCTGGAGAGACAGTCTGCGGGCAGGTGGGGTCAACATATGAAACAGCAGACAGACCAAAGAGCAGCAGTCTGACAGACCAGAGGAGGAACCTGCTAGTCTCACACAGGTATAAGCTGCCCACACTGACAAGCATTCTACCAAACAGACATAAGATTGGTCCTCTAGTTTCACCAGACTCACGTGATCAGGATTCTGGGAAGTTGCATGAGCCCCATCTACAAATTCCTGCAGATCTAGTGCCCAGTAACTTATTTTATTAATCAGAAATGCAGCATGATTCATGACCAGATCAGATCAGAACACTCCTTTGGCGGAAAAAGAAACTTGATTTTTTAAAAATATATTTTTTCTTAACTTTACGACCTTGGAGTTCACAATGCCACGATTGGCATTAGCAGCCGCAGCCGCCACTGCTTGTTGCCAATTTGTATCTCTTACATAAAGCAAACATATGAAAACACTTAGCTTGTTAAAACATTGTCAAGAGCAATGATGGCAGAAGTGGGAACCGTTTAGCAATTTTTCTTTGTCAAAGTTGATAGGAAAATTATATTTGCAGAGCAGCTGTGTGCCGAAGAGCTTCAAATTTCGCTGGCTGCAGGCACAAACAGCTTTGCGAAGAAAAGTTTAAGATGCAGAACACCCTTTCTTGATGCGGCTGGGAACTCTAGTTATTCAAATTCACCACCGCGGCTCCCTATGATTATCATCAGATGTTAATTACAATAAACAGTAGTTGCCATGCTAGCTCCAGAAATGAAAGCTGCAATCTCAAAACATGTTTACTCGGAAGTGAGCCCCATTGGGGTTAGTGGGACTTTTTTTTTCTGAGTATTTACAAGGTTGTACTGCCAGGCTAGAGTCCTACAGTCAGGGCGAACTACACATTACTCAGTGGCTGTTTCATTCAATCACAAACAAACCCAGGAGGCTGCGGATTTGAGCAGCGGAACAGCTTACCGTATTTTTTGCTCTATAAGACGCACCAGATCACAAGATGCACCTAGTTTTTGGAGGAGGAAAACAAGAAAAAAAATATTCTGAATCTCAGAAGCCAGAACAGCAAGAGGGATCACTATGCAGTGAAAGCAGCAATCCCTCTTGCTGTTCTGGCTTCTGTGATAGCTGCGCAGCCTGCATTCGCTCCATAAGACGCACACACATTTCCCCTTACTTTTTAGGAGGGAAAAAGCGAGTCTTATAGAGCAAAAAATACGGTAATCCTTTCCCCACTAGCTGACTTCCTTCTCTTAATTGCCCCCACCCCTTTGGACAGCAAATCCCACCGAACTCTGTGGATAATAGGATTGTTGAATCAATTTGCACATGCGTTTCCGGCCAGTTGTCCCACACGGTTTCTCCACATGAGTTTTGGGACAGTGCCCAGATACGATCCACACCATTGCTCCGAGCTGGAGCTGCTGAACATAATATGGGCAATCCTATCCATTGGGAGCTGGACTTGAAACTGGCCCCTCTTGGCTGAGGAACTGCTGCAATAGCTGGGAAATGTTGGTGTGAGTTCTGATACTCTCTGCCGCTGATGCGCACCGAACTTCGCTTGGTTCAGCCTCTTCCATATTTATTATCTATTCCACCATGTCTCTCCAACACATCCCTTTAGATGTTGTTCCGTTGATGCATTGTGCTTTCACCTGGCTGCTTCCTTGAGAATTACCTAAACTATGAGTTAGCAACCACAGGTTAAACTGAGGACTAATCCACACTTTATTTGTCCAGATACGGTTCTGATAGGTTTTTATTTCGTTCTGATGCTTAGCCCAGGAAAACCCGCTGCTTACTGCTGAATCAAAAAAAGTCAGTCGGATTTTCTGAAGGAGAAGAGTTTAGATTTGATATCCCGCTTTATCACTACTCGAAGGAGTCTCAAAGCGGCTAACAATCTCCTTTTCCTTCCTCCCCACAACAAACATGCTGTGAGGTGAGTGGGGCTGAGAGACTTCAGAGAAGTGTGACTGGCCCCAGGTCACCCAGCAGCTGCATGTGGAGGAGCGGAGACGTGAACCCGGTTCACCAGATTATGAGTCTACCGCTCTTAACCACTACACCACACTGGCTCTCTGCAGATTGACATTAGTTCTGGTTCAGCAGTAAATAATAATAATAATAATAATAATAATAATAATAATAATAATAATATATTATTTATACCCTGCCCATCTGGCTGGGTTTACCCAGAGACACTGGGCAGCTTCCAACAAAAGATTAAAAATACATGAAAACATCAGTCATTTAAAAACTTCCCTAAACAGGGCTGCCTTCAGACGTCTTCTAAATGTCAGATAGCTGCTTATTTCCTTGACATCTGATGTGGGGGCATTCCACAGGGCTGGCACCACTACTGAGAAGGTTCTCTGCCTGGTTCTCTGTAACTTTGCTTCTCGCAGGGAGGGAACCGCCAGAAGGCCCTCAGAGCTGAATCTCAGTGTCCAGCCTGTACAATGGGGGTGGAGATGCTCCTTCAGGTATACAGGGCCGAGGCTGTTTAGGGCTTTAAAGGTCAGCACCAACACTTTGAATTGTGCTCGGAAACGTACTGGGAGCCAATGTAGGTCTTTCAGGACTGGTGTTATGTGGTCTTGGCGGCCGCTCCCAGTCACCAGTCTAGCTTCCGCATTCTAGATTAATTGTAGTTTCCGGGTCACCTTCAAAGGTAGCCCCACATAGAGCGCATTGCAGTAGTCCAAGCGAGAGATAACCAGAGCATGCACCACTCTAGCGAGACAGTATAGCCTTCACTATACACCTTTAGGAGCCAATGTAGGTCTTTCAGGACTGTTGTTATGTGGTCTTGGCGGCCGCTCCCAGTCCCCAGTCTAGCTGCCGCATTCTGGATTAATTGCAGTTTCCTGGTCACCTTCAAAGGTAGCCCCACGTAGAGCGCATTGCAGTAGTCCAAGTAAACAGTCGGTTTTCTTGGTGAAAGCAGCAGGTCTAAGGAAAAACTTCTCAGATCCATGGCTATAGATCATGGGACAATTGGAAGAAAATGCAGAACAAAGGGAAGTGTGGATGAGACCTAAATTAGCAGATTTGTCCCCTGGCATGTTCTGAATTCATTCTTAGCACTAAGTGTGCTATGAAGCTGTGAATGAGATCCATGCCTATTTGACACATGAATTGCCCCCCCCCCCCTTTTAATGGTTTTTGGGTTTTAAAGGGGTGTCCAAACTTTTTTCAAAGAGGGCCATGATGAAGTGAATATGTGTGAGGGACGACCAGAGGGCTGACCAAAGGTGTTGAGCTTTTTATAGGATTGAAATTGTTGAGCTGGTTTTGGGATTTTACCCCAGAAAATAAACTGCCAGACCCAGCTGCCAGTCCCAGAAAAATGTACCACCTAGAGAAAAGTAATATCCCTTTATTAGCTCACAGTTTTTAAAAGTTCCGTTTTCCTCTCCCACTTACCTTTGAAATGCAACTTTGTATTTCTTTTTTAAATAGAAAGTTTAAATGCTTTTAACGAGTCAACAAGCCTCTCGATTAATATCTGTGGCCCTCTGTTCAGGAGGGGGACCTTTAAAGAGCATTCCCGCCCAGATATGTAATACGGGGGTGTCCCCTGAGCCATTTTGCTGTGTCAGGACTTAACTGCGGCTTCAATCCTTAATCATGGATTTGGTGAGACCACAAACAAAAGCTTGGGTTTGGCAAGAGCTATAAACGAAGCCATCAGGCCTTGCATGCCCAAGCTTGGTTTCCGCACAGGAACTGGAAAAACCCATTTGATTCTGCATGGGTTGCAAAACAGGCCATGTATCTGTCCCACGAGGCTCTGCGGTTCTCAGCACGTACACAGCGAAGTCAGCAGGTGTCTTGATTTACTGGATGCATTTTGCACAATTGCTGATGATGAGGAAAAAGAAGAAGAAGAGAAGGAATGGAGGGCCAAATTGTGTGTGTGGTTCTGTTATGTAAATTGGAACATTGGAAAGCTTGAGCATCTTTTTATTTATTTTTTAACACAGGTTTTTGGATATACCAGATTTGTACAAAAGAGAGGAAGAAAGTCCTTGTTGCTCCAAAAGCCACTCCCGACATAAGGAGGGGGAGTGTTTGCGGGCTCACGCCCCACCTACATCCTCGCGGGGCTGGCTGCAGCCCCGTAGGACTTGGGAATCCCGGGAGTCATCATTTAGCGGGCCAGCCAATCGGCTGGCGGCGGGGGCGGGCTTAGGAGAGTTCATTTAAGGTCGGGTGCTCGCCCCTTTCTTTTCTTCCAGCCAGCTGCGGTTTCCCACCCACCCGCCCTCTAGGTTGTCATTTGGACTTTGCTATGGGCTTTGGCTGGTCGCCGCAAAGGGCCTGGTAGGAGTTTTTCCACTTGGCTAATTGGCATTATTTTGGAAACCACTTGGTTTTTTCGCCTACCTCGTGGCAAAACGTCACACCACCTTTGGTTTTGGCGGTTAGGCATTGGCAGGGGTATTATTATGCAAATGAGTTGGGGGGAGGAACGCCATCACCTCCCCCAAATGTTGAAGGGTAGTTCGATAAAGGACTCTGGGGGGCGTCGCCTCGTCCGAAACCAATGGAGGCTAGGGCCTAAAGCGCGCTCCTGAGCGGTAACCCCTCGGGGTGCGCCTAGGGATGTGCATCTCGGGGGCTCCCCCTGTTGGTGCTTAACCCTTCCCGGTTCTATGCCGGTTAGTCTGATAGGGCCAATGCCTAAAGCGGTTAAAGGTACCCTGCTCTTAAAGGTACCCCTGCCCGTACGGGCCAGTCTTGCCAGACTCTAGGGTTGTGCGCCCATCTCACTCAAGAGGCCGGGGGCCAGCGCTGTCCGGAGACACTTCCGGGTCACGTAGCCAGCGTGACGAAGCTGCTCTGGTGAGCCAGAGCCGCACACGGAAACGCCGTTTACCTTCCCGCTAGTAAGCGGTCCCTATTTATCTACTTGCACCCGGGGGTGCTTTCGAACTGCTAGGTTGGCAGGCGCTGGGACCGAGCAACAGGAGCGCACCCCGCCGCAGGGATTTGAACCTCTGACCTTTCGATCGGCAAGCCCTAGGCACTGAGGCTTTTACACACAGCGCCACCCGCGTCCCAATACCGCTCTTACCTGTAATCAATAAAGTTGTGGCCATTTTTCGCCCATTAACCTAAATTCTGGTGTCCATGTGTCTTTATTCCATCTGTGGGAGGGGACGGGAATCGCCACGCAACCAGCCAAGGGTTTGGAATCAGTCACACGAAGAGCTGTTACTTCTTGTTCTCTCCCTTTGTTTTTGTTTTAGCCTCCTGGATATGCAATGGCAAATTTTCTCCCCCACCCCCAGAAACCGCTTCTGATTTCCACATAAGCAGTTTCAGATAGTAGAATGGCTTTGTCGCAGTGTAATTTGTGCTTGTTTTAATACAGCTGTTTTCTGCAAGAGCGCTTCTGGGCAAAAGAGCTGTTTTAATTCCCTCCCCTCCAAAAAAACCAAACAAAAACTATGCATACCTTCAGCAACAACTGGTGGGGAGAAAAAGGCAGGCTACAGCTGATGAAAAGAAAATGGAAGCAGAGGGTTTAGCTATAAATGGCACACACAGAAACACCATGACACATGTAGAAAAAGTCTGCCCAGTTGGGGAGCATGCGCTTCTATTTTAAATTTTCTTTCCTTATTGGATTATTCACAGATAATCCGCATGAGGGGGGGCACAGAGAGAGTGCATCTTGCCCCTTCAAATCCACATTAAACTCTGGTGTGGACAGGACCTAAGTTGAGAGGGGAGTCTTTGGTTCTAGCCATTTCCTTCTTTCTCTCTTTTGCTTTGTCACTGTCTTAACTATCACTTGCAAGAAATAGAAGTCAGGGTGGGCTAAGCAGATAACAGCAGCCTTGGATATTAGCGGATCCCGTTAGATTGGATGGGGCATATTAAACAGGCTGCATTGGGGAGGATTGTTAAGAGCTTCCCTCTACGCCAATAAAATGGGCCACCAGGGGTGCAGCTTTAACCCCAACCCCAACGGTGCCCTTGAAAACACACTTTTATTTTCTCCCCTATTAATGATTGCCATTTACTCATATGGGGGAAAGTAGAATTGATGCTTTTGAATTATGGTGCTGGAGGAGACTCTTGAGAGTCCCATGGACTGCAAGAAGATCAAACCTACCCATTCTTAAGGAAACCAGCCCTGAGTGCTCACTGGAAGGACAGATCCTGAAGCTGAGGCTCCAAGACTTTGGCCACCTCATGAGAAGAGAAGACTCCCTGGAAAAGACCCTGATGTTGGGAAAGATGGAGGGCACAAGGAGAAGGGGACAACAGAGGACAAGATGGTTGGACAGTGTTCTTGAAGCTACCAGCATGAGTTTGACCAAACTGCGGGAGGCAGTGGAAGACAGGAGTGCCTGGCGTGCTCTGGTCCATGGGGTCATGAAGAGTCGGACACGACTAAACGACTAAACAACAACAACAACAAGGTGGACCTGAGGCACTGTTGCAGTGTCGCTTCTCAGAAAACATCCTCTGGGGGCTTATCCACATTTACTGTCAGGGCTTGAGTTAGGCATATAAGTCACCACTTAAGTAATAAGGCACTGATGCCAGTGGAGTTACTGTAATTTTCCATGTACAGTGGCACCTCTGGTTACGAACTTAATTCGTTCCGGAGGTCCGTTCTTAACCTGAAACCGTTCTTAACCTGAGGTACCACTTTAGCTAATGGGGCCTCAAGCTGCCGGCGCGCAATTTCCGTTCTCATCCTGATGTAAAGTTCTTAACCCCGAGGTACTACTTCCGGGTTAGCGGAGTCTGTAACCCGAAGTGTTTGTAACCCGAGGTACCACTGTATAAGACGCCCCCTATTTTTGGGGACTCAAATTTAAGAAAATGGGGGGAGATTGCACAGGGTTGTTGAGCTTTTTTTAGGGGCGGATTGGCAAAAATCGCTCACTACAACGCGTCGCAAAATCTGCCTCTCGTATGTCCCTTCGCCGGCAAGAGCTGCCAATCACCCGCCCAATTGCCGCAGCGCCAGCCAGTCAAGTCAAGTCAAGTAACCTTTATTGGCATCACATAAGAACATTCAGAATGCATTCAGAATAGATAGGCCAGTGAGATCTCGTCGCCACCCCAACGGCACAGTCATCTGCCAAAGGGCAGAAGAGGCGAGCAATCCACCTCATCTCTGTGGGTTTCCAGCAAGGGCAGGATCCTGTAGCATACTTCGGCGACAAAAAAATCAAATAGAGGAAGTTAGCTACCGTCTTGGTGAGCTCCTGGGCCAGCCAATCAACACCACCCATTGACACAGCAACCAATAACATGCACAATAGCTGCTGACAGCCGCGGCACCAACCAATCAAACAACCACCCTATGCACTACCCATGTATAAGACGAGCCCCATTTTTTAGCATGGTTTTTAAAGAAATAAAAATAGTCTCATACACGGAAAAGTACAATAACTATTTATCCAAGGAAACCAAAATACAGCTCAGGCCTAGTGGTCCCAGCAACCCTTCCCGGTAGGTTTTGCCCCAAAGAGACAGTTGTGTCTTCCCACCCCTCTCTAAGGCTCATCCTCTTCAGGGTTCCCTCCCTCCAGTCTCAAACTGCGTCTGCACACAACTAATCTCTGTTCTGCTCTTTTCATTTCTCTGTGTGTTCTCAGAGACCAGGGGAGAGGGGAGTTGGTCACAGCATGCCAGGGAGACTCCCTGGATTCTTCAGCAACCTCTTGACCCCACTCCTCTCCAGCCTCTGCTTCAGCCTCAGAGTCTGAACTTCACTCTGCCCCGGACTCTTCCTGCTCACTAAACCCTGTTACCCCCAGTTGCATAGCGTGGGATGGGGCACAGGGGATGTGTGTCACCCTGCGTGCAGAATTGTTAGGAGTACAAAATTTCAACACCCAGTGCTGCCTCAATACAGCTGCATGCTTCTGTGCTCTGTTGAAAATGGCTTTTCCGTGTGAACCAGGAAGTGACATCTCCAGACAATGGAACAACTCTTCCTTTCTTATCTCTGCAGCTGTGATCTCTTAGGTGACGTGGATGCCATTAGGCAGTTGACTGTGCATGCGTACTCCACCTGTTTCCCTCCCTTCCACCCCACCTCCTCCACACAGCCCTGGGCACTGGCAACCCACGCTATGCCACTGGTTGCCTCTCCAGCTTCCAACACCTCAACCCCCTAGTCTTCTCCCTCTGACCACTCATCGTAGTCCCACCACCACTCTCCTGGCTCCGAGCCTTCTTCCCTTGGGGGTTCCCCGGCTCATGCCTCCTACCACTCCTTGGCATCCAACCAGTCTGTGACGCTTACTTTTTCTCTACTCTTTCCCGGCAAAGCCTGCTCTTTAAAGCTCAGTCGAAGCAAGCTTCCATCCGCACAGAATCTGAATTGACGTTTGCTCCCATTGGGCAATAAAGTGCAGATTTTCTGGGGCAAATAACCCCAACTGCTTAGACATGGAGCTTTTAAGCACAGAGCTATGCCTGGAAAGAGCAGAGCAAGAGTAAGTATGGATAAGCCCTTAGGGATCTCTGGTGAAGGGATGGGGGATTATATGGAGAGTAGCAGAAAGTTAATTGGGTGTTGAGACTTGTCCAAGTTCCAGTTGCTCCATTCTCTTTTTGTTTAAATGTTGTTTTGAAGGATTTTAGTACAGTGAGACCGCATAGTAATAAAAAAAAGAAGCGGCTCCTTACAGATACTATTAAAAACTTACCAAGATAAAAACGGTCTTGTATATTTATTTCTCGTCTCCAGTTTTTCCAAAAAATACAAAGGAGCTGCCAAAGAGGCCAACCGTGATGGTCATTATTCTTCCTTGTCGTATAAGAGCACAATAGGTCATTTTATTAATAAAAGAAGCGTCCAGATTTCAGCCAGCTATTCCAGTCAACAAGAAGTGTGCTTCGTTCTCCATTTTTATTTTATTTTATTTTATTTATTTTATTTTGTAACTGCAGTACTGGCTGTTGTAAGAGGACATCATACCAAGGAATGGCACTTTTTGTCCACATAGGTTTAAATAAAAATAAAACTAGAGCAATTACTTCTGGTAGCTAAAGCGGCTGAATCCAATTATTAACTGGATCTTTTCACCAGTGCAGTGAGACTTTGACATGGTGCCACCAAATATGCAAGAAATAGTATTATCGGTGTTATACCTCCAGCAAATCCTAGGAGACCAACCCATTTTGGGAGTCTAGCAAATGTCTGATACCTCTGATGTATAATACTGATGTACAAGCCTTTCTGAAAGTTTTCTTTTAAGCTGACATGCATTGAAATATCCTATCCTTCTTTACATAAATAAGAACATTCTTCACTATGAAAGGATCTGCTTAGAACTCGCTCCCATCTTTTGCTAGCTTTGTCTTCCCCTAATTTCAAGTTCCAAAGAATATTGTGGGTTAAACCACAGAGCCTAGGGCTTGCTGATCAGAAGGTCAACGGATCGCGACGGGGTGAACTCCCGTTGCTCAGTCCCTGCTCCTGCCAACCTAGCAGTTTGAAAGCACGTCAAAGTGCAAGTAGATAAATAGGTACCACTCCAGCGGGAAGGTAGATGGTATTTCCGTGTGCTGCTCTGGTTTGCCAGAAGTGGCTTAGTCATGCTGGCATGCTGTACGCCGGCTCCCTTGGCCAGTAAAGCAAGATGAACGCCACAACCCCAGAGTCGGTCACGACTGGACCTAATGGTCAGGGGTCCCTTTACCTTTACTTTTATCCTTTTAATGGCTGTTTATTCCTTTAGAGTCTGTTTAAAAAGAAAGAAAGCATTTTTTGGATTACTCTTCATTAATGCAAAAAATAGTAAACAAATATTATAAAAGACTTTAGCTATAATATTGTAAAACTGGAGGGCCTTTAATGTGATAATACTTAACATTTGTATGGTAGTACAGATGTTACTTCTTGTGTCTTTCTGCAGTCATTAAAACAACCCTGTAAGTCCATTTATTTCAGACGGAAGCCCTGAGGTTGAAAGTGAGATGCTTGCCTGATATCATCTTGTACTGGTGAAATTTGACCTGGGGACTTTCAGAGATACAGCTCAGTTTCAGGTATTATATCCAGTCTCATTTTATCTTGTTAAACCTAGAGAACGGAAGTGTGAATTCTACGTCCTTCATGTGTGCGTTTGCCAGACTTTCTTTTCTCAGACTCTTTCTTGGTCTGCTGCAATGCAGATGGAGGGGAGTTGGTTGAGTTAGGACTCATCTACGCTGGTGAGTTAAAACGTTATAAAGGTGTTATAAGCATGTGGCACCAGATGGCGCTGTAGGGCAGCGATCCATCATCAATGTAAAAGTGCCTTGAAAGCTATATAACTTTTTGAGAAGCGTTTTTACAATCGGTGTAGATCCAGCCTTACTCCTTAGTCCTTACTCTTCATTCGAGGAGTCGAAGAGGCAACTGGCCAATCGGTGGCCAGAGGTAGAAAAAGCATTTGATCTCTTATTTCTTCTGAATCTAAAGCAGCATCCTAAAACAGAATGTTGATGCAGTTGTGGGTTATGTATGATAAAATTTAAAAACGGAGTTTTCGAGTGAAATCTGCAGAAAAGGGTCACAAAATTCAGTGTGATGAGGGATTTCTTTTCAATGCAAAAGTAAGCTTTAAAGAAAGGATACTGCTTAGGGCAAGCAGGGAAGTTAAGGCTTAATTAGCTCTTCACAAAATACTTCAATGGGTTTAGCACCAAACTGGCACACTAAATATACCTTATTCCTAAAAAAAAAGAAGTTTGTCCCTAAACTAAAAGTAAGAACTTCAGCATTATTAAAATGATTAGCTATCATAATGGGAACCAATTTATAATCAATAATACTGGCTCCATTGGAAGAGAGGACAGTGTAATTCCCTTGCTGATTCCTGAAGTCCCTAACATCACAGATTTGAAATAATACGGAAATAAAAATTTCAGAAAATTGTATCTGGTCTCCGTGGAAGGAGGAGAATGAGTCATTTGCATCTAGGTTCATCAATTGTACCACAAAGTTATTTTCATATCCGGCATGAGCATTCCGATTTCCCAGTAGGATTATGACTCAGTTGGGATTTTTGCCCTCTGGTTCATCTACCACTTATTCTAACTGTTTGCAGCTGTCCTGAGAGTAATATTTGGATGGGTAGTAAATTGATTTTTTAAAATAATACTTTTTTATTAGTTTTCAATTACAGTCCAATAATAGCCTCATTAAGGGACACGGGTGGCACTGTGGGTTAAACCACAGAGCCTAGGGCTTGGTGATCAGAAGGTTGGTGGTTCGAATACCCACGACGGGGTGAGCTCCTGTTACTCGGTCCCTGCTCCTGCCAAATTACAGTTGGAAAGTACATCAAAATGCAAGTAGATAAATAGGTACCGCTCCGGCGGGAAGGTAAACGGCGTTTGCGTGTGCTGCTCTGGTTTGCCAGAAGCGGTTTAGTCATGCTGGCCACATGACCTAGAAGCTGTACGCCAGCTCCCTCGGCCAATAAAGCGAGATGAGCACCGCAACCCCAGAGCCGGCCACGACTGGACCTAATGGTCAGGGGTCCCTTTACCTTTACCTTTATAGCTTCATTATAACAATACCAATTTATAGTACTATTAGTAATAGCAGTCGTTCAAATATTTAATTATATAATTTAGATAAAGTGGCCCCCCGGGTAGTAAATTGATTTAAGGGAAAAGCTAGAGTGACTGGGGTCTTGTTTGTTAATGGGTATTTGTTAACAGGAATTTTAAAGCACAGTTTTCACTATTGGAATATGAGGGTTGCTCCTCTTTGTTCACTGAAGTGACTTGTGGTCAACAGCATTCTTGTAAATGCTGAATTCTCATACATGCCTGAAGATATGAGGCTACATTTCTTCAGGGAAATGTATGCATCTATAATATCAACAAGTTCAGCCCCTGTCGGGCAACTTGCCAAGGAACTGATGATGATGGAGAGATGGGGCGTTTCTGTGTCCCATCGAGAAGATCGCAACGTGCCTCATTCATTGGAGAATGAGTCAGCAGAAACAACCTCTCTAATTAATAGATGTTTGGAATTGCATGATAGCCGTACTATTAAAAAGAAGAAGTTGTCTTTCATCTTGTTCCAAGAAGATATTGTAAAGATGTAAAGATGCCAGCTATAGCAAGATGACATCGGGTTGTTGTATAACCATGTATCCCAAATCCAGAAAGGATTTATGCTTATATAGAGCTTAGAATGCTTTGCCCAACATGTTCCACATATGAGCCTCCGCACTGCCAAAAAAGAAAAACTAAAGAAAAGGCTGGATTAACTGCAAAGTCTACGATCCAGATTGCAGGGCGCATAGCTCTGAACGCTGCATGGACAGCATTGGAGACAGCCTCGAAACAAGAAATGGCATGAACCAGCTAAGGCATATGCTTTCTCCCCTTGAAGGAAATCTCAAATCCAATTGCTTTCAGATCCAATTAGCATGGCCGATGTAAGGTTCAGCAGACACTCCAGTTGGCTTCTGTGTTTTTTGTACAAAGAAATCTAAAAATATTTGCACGGCCGTGCTTAAAACGAAATAGGGTTTTAGAACAATTTTTAATTGTTTAAAACAAAGAAAGAAACAGCCACTGTGCTGCTTAGTGCTAGGAGCCGCCCTACTGGAAGCATTTTCTAAGAGACCCCCATTCTGCATGACACATTAAAAGCAGTATTATGACTTCCCCCAAAGAATCCTGGGAACTGCCGTTTGTTAAGGCTGCTGAGAATCATTAGGTGGCCCCTGTTTCCTTCAGTGACCTACAATTCCCAGAGTTCTCTGTGAAGAGGATTTGGCTGGTAAACCACTCTGGGAACTGCAGCAGTGTGAGTGGAACAGGAGGTCTCCAAACAACTCTCAGCATCCTTAACCAACTACAGCTCCCAGAATTCTTTGGGGGGAAGTTATGACTGTTTTAGGGACGCGGGTGGCACTGTGGGTTAAACCACAGAGCCTAGGAATTGCCGATCAGAAGGTCGGCGGTTCGAATCCCCGCGACAGGGTGAGCTCCCATTGCTCGGTCCCTGCTCCTGCCAACCTAGCAGTTCGAAAGCACGTCAAAGTGCAAGTAGATAAATAGGTACCGTTCCGGTGGGAAGGTAAACGGCGTTTCCGTGTGCTGCTCTGGTTCGCCAGAAGCTGCTTAGTCATGCTGGCCACATGACTCAGAATCTGTACACCGGCTCCCTTGGCCAATAAAGCGAGATGAGCGCCGCAACCCCAGAGTCGGTCACGACTGGACCTAATGGTCAGGGGTCCCTTTACCTTTACCTTTACCTATGACTGCTTTAATTGTCACAATACTGTTCCAGAGCCGTCTTTCCCATTGGTCTTAGTGGTTTGTTGTGCCAGGGCGCCGGCCTCTCAGGGGCGCCCTGGCAAATGGGGGAGCTGCGCGGCTTTGCCAGCAACCTCCCCTTTCCCTGCATGCCCACCAACTGCGCCCCGTCAACCATATGGCTGGCAGACGTGCAGCTTCCTTCCCAAGCCTTCGCAGGAGGAGAGCGATCTCCGCAGAGGCTTAGGATGCCCTCCCAAGCCTCTGCATCTGCTAAAGATGGCCCTGCTCCCGGTCGTTGTCCTCCTCCTGCTTCCTGTTGAAAGGCGGCGCTCAGCCTTCCTGGGCGCCCCAACACTGGAGAACATGTCTGCCAGCACGTTTTCCTGCTTGATCGCCGCCACCACCATTTACGCCATTTACCTTCCTGCCGCAGTGGTACCTATTTATCTGCTTGCACTGGCATGCTTTCGAACTGCTAGGTTGGCAGGAGCTTGGTGCATATGGGGCCGGAGAGAAGTTTGAAATGTTCCTTTTTCTTAAGGCGGTAAGTTCTGCCTTCTTCCACTGGGGTGGATTTTCAGACAAAAACTTCCTCAAAGGAAAAATCGTCTTGTGTAGTTCAGAAGGACAAAAATGGTTGGGAGTCAAAACTTTCTGTTCTTTTGGTAGGTTTAGCAAACTGATTTTCTGTCTGCGGTTGCCACAAACGCACAGTGGACTCCCAGCTCAAAAACCTATATATATATCTGCAGCATGAGACACACAGCTATTCCCAGATCTAGAGGACGAAAGTTGGACTTGACTAGGAGATATGGCTGATGTTCCTGGCCAGAAACATCTTGCTGGCATATACAGCTATTGTATCCTCCTTAGAAACAATCATAAAGGCAGGGCTGTGCATTTGAGTGTGTGGGTGTGAGATATAAATCATACTGTCCTCAACATGGCTGATCTGGCGGCTGATCTGTATGTACGGGGCTTTGTACTGACATTCATTTCTTGCAAATGTTTGGCTTGGGCTGGCTGAAACCATGGAGCAATGCAAAGCACACCATGATCAACATGCCATCAATGGTTTCACCTTCCATTTTCTGATCCTCCTAGTTTGTTTGAACTAACACCTGGTACCCTTCACAGCTTGCTTGCAGGTATTCAATGTGTTTGGTCATAACACAGGTCATGCCCAGAATCCCTTTTTTCCACGAAGGAGTTATCTAATGGGCTTTGATTTTGTAGATATGGAGGATTGTTTCAAACGTTTCTTGTGCCTGCAGTCAAGAGAAACAGAATATACACAACTTGCACACAGATGCAGTGTATACAGGCCATTTAAACTCTGGATTTCATGCACAAAGATGGAAAAGTACTGAAATACCAGCTAAAGAAGAATGGCAAGGAGAACTGATGGAATACACTGAAATGGCAAAACTAACGGAAAGACTTCGAGATAAAGACAACAGAGATTTTAAGAAGGCCTGGGAACCATTTATGTTATATTTACAGAATCAACGTAAAGAAGTGGTCTCACTTGCAGGGTTTGATTAAACACTTGCAATTCACAGAATAAATGTAGAAATAGAAACAGGATGTCAAAGTGATAAGAGAAGAATAATTATTATTTTAAAAATGACAAAGAATAAGAATTAACCAATAAGCAGGGAGGGATAATATGCCAAAAAAACAAAACAAAACAGAAAAGGGAGTTGAGGGAAGTCACTGGGGTTGGGGTTGAGGATTTATAATGTATTTTGTTTTTGAAATATTGATTGTGATGATGATAAAATTGTAAAATTCAATACAATTCATTTAATAATAATAATAATAAACCCCTCTGGATTTCATGAGCTTACAGGGAGCTTTTTAGATTGTAGTACTTTGAATTATGGTGCTGGAGGAGACTCTTGAGAGTACCATGGACTGCAAGAAGATCAAACCTATCCATTCTGAAGGGAATCAGCCCTGATTGCTTACTGGAAGGACAAATCCTGAAGCTGAGGCTCCAATACTTTGGCCACCTCATGAGAAGAGAAGACTCCCTGGAAAAGACCCTGATGCTGGGAAAGATGGAGGGCACAAGGAGAAGGGGACGACAGAGGACGAGATGGTTGGACAGTGTTTTCGAAGCTACCAGCATGAGTTTGACCAAACTGCGGGAAGCAGTGGAAGACAGGAGTGCCTGGCATGCTCTGGTCCATGGAGTCACAAAGAGTCGGACACGACTAAACTACTAAACAACAATAACTTTGAAGTGGACAAGCCAGCCCAGCTGCATTTGGAAGTCTTACTGCTCATTCTGCTGTGTGAGGTGCATCACACTCCTGCCCCCTCAGTACAGTGGTACCTCGGGTTACATACGCTTCAGGTTACATACGCTTCAGGTTACAGACTCTGCTAACCCAGAAATAGTACCTCGGGTTAAGAACTTTGCTTCAGGATGAGAACAGAAATCGCACGCCGGCGGCGCAGCGGCAGCAGGAGGCCCCATTAGCTAAAGTGGTGCTTCAGGTTAAGAACAGTTTCAGGTTAAGAACGGACCTCCGGAATGAATTAAGTACTTAACCTGAGGTACCACTGTACACCATTGCACATCTGGTGGTGCAAATTGCCGGATCAGTGTGTGAGCATTGAGACCTGCACTTCTGGCTGTCCTGGCTTACTGTGCCTTTTCATTTCCTGGCTCCAGATTGCTCATGTTCCCAGTTGTGTGTCATGCAGCCAGGCCAGGAGCACGGAAAGTTGGTCGCTAATGAAGTGCGCAGCCCAATGCTTTGCCTTCCAAGCCGTTTCTGCATCGGACATCCAACTGGCCCAGATGTGTCTCAGCGCAAACGATGCATGTTGGCTGTACACCTCTGCCCACCCAGTGCTCAGCCAATGGGAGGAGAGGAGAAGTGAAGCAGAAGATTTCTGGCATGCCATGATGGTGACAAGGGTGTCCTGAAGCAGTGCGCAGGGAACGTTTTCATTAGATGGTTTCAGAACTGTGTAGGAAGTAAGTAAGTAAATAAGTAAATTTTTATTTATACCCCGCCCTCCCTGGCCAAGACCGGGCTCAGGGCGGCTAACATCAAATATCAAATACATTGAAACACAATCAAACAATTGATTAAAATACGTCTTAAAAATTAGAATCAGGATAAAATTAAATGCAGTGACGAAATGCAAGACGAATGCCTCGCAAGACGAAAAACTCGCTAGACGAAAGGGTTTTCCGTTTTTTGAGTCGTTCCGCAAGATGAATTTCCCTATAGGCTTGCTTCG
Organism: Podarcis muralis; assembly: GCF_964188315.1. NCBI lineage: Eukaryota > Metazoa > Chordata > Lepidosauria > Squamata > Lacertidae > Podarcis > Podarcis muralis. The sequence continues at coordinate 20,298,574 of NC_135656.1, read as the reverse complement.
CAAGACGAAACGTCTTGCGAGTTCTTGCGAGTTTGTTTCCTTTTTCTTAAAGCCGCTAAGCCGTTAATAGCCACTAAGCTGCTAAGCCATTAATAGCCGCTAAGCCGCTAATAGCCGTGCTTCGCAAGACGAAAAAACCGCAAGACGAAGAGACTCGCGGAACGGATTAATTTCGTCTTGCGAGGCACCACTGTGATTGCCCACGAATTAAACCATAGGGTCGGGAACCTCAAGTATTCATCAGGGCCAGATATCCATGTTGGTCCCACATAAGCCGATAAAGGGCCCATGAGGTAACTTACAGGGTCCCCTGGAGGGGGGTCAAACTGGGCCTGGACTGAAGGGAAGGAAGGGAATCCAGGAAGTGGTGGTGGTGTGTGTGTGCATTTAAATCTTTTTGAATCAAGGGTATCTCTTTCGAAACCAACCCAGGGGGTTGGGAAACGTGGGTAAATGTGGGCACCTCAACTCCCCTACCTTCTTCCCAGAGCATCTGAAGTTCCCTTTGATGACCGCAGATGCATCTGCCTGATATTACCTCATCTACTACTTTCATCAGCTGTAGTCTTTGACACACTAGCTCACTTTTATGTGGTGGAGAAGTATGTTAATGAAAGGCTTTCTGCTGCTCAGCCTGAAATGATAAAAGGGGAGGGGGGAGAGAGAGAGAATAAATGAGAGGGATTTCTTGCCCAAGAAACACATTTTACATATTAAAATGTGCCTCTGATCTCAGAATAAGTATTTGTTGCCAAAGCCAGCTCCAAAGGAGTCTTGAATCAGCCTCACGTTGATATGCTGCAAGTGACTCAAAAAATCATGCAACTCATTTAAGCGATATTGCTTTAAGTAAGGTTAGCTTGAGAGAGGTTGAAACCAGAAGCAGATTCACATGGAGCTGATTCTGAAAAGGGATTTGCAAACGTTAACAAGCCTTCTTTTAGTGAGGACAAGAGCCTTTAGAATACAATCTCAGTAGATGCAGGTAGGGCTAAGGCCGCAGCCTGGCTTTCTAAGAACGTTATGAAACTCAACCTGTATAATCCCAAATGACTTCGAATTTGATTTCAAAGTGATTGGGAAAATGGCAGCTAAAACTTTATTTGTGCTGGAACTTGAAAACAGGTTTGTTTGTTTGTTCAAACACTATTAAGTTGTGACAAAGCATTTTCGAAAGCCCCCAAACTGCACTTCAAGTGAAGATCAGGCAAATCTATGAATGTTGGGACGGCAGGAAGCTGGGTTGATCAAATTCTCAAGAGGCTCCTGATCCTTTAATTGATTGAGGCTAGAAATGGAATACACTCAATAGTTCCCTGTGCTTGTTATGCATTCCTAAGGCATCTGAATTTGCCCATTCTCAGGGACAGGTAAAGGTAAGGCGACTATGGGGTTGCAGCGCTCGTCTCGCTTTCAGGCCGAGGGAGCCGGCTTTCGTCCATAGACAGCTTTCCGGGTCATGTGGCCAGCAGGACTAAACCGCTTCTGGCGCAACGGAACACCATGACGGAAGCCAGAGCGCATAGAAACGCCATTTACCATTTACCTCAGGGACAGGATACTAGGCTGGGTGGGCCTTTGAAGTGATGCGAATTTAACAAGAGCCTTACGACAGCAGGCTATAACCTCCTCCAGACCAGCATCTTGTTCTTGCAGTAGCCAGTCAGATGCCTATGGAAAGCTCACAAGCAGATCCCGAGTGCAACATCCCAACTGCTGTTTCTAGCAACTGGTATTCAGATGCTTACCATTGATTCTGAAGGTAGTGCATAGCCATTCTGACAAATAGCCATTGCTGGCTTTATCCACCATGAATTTGTCTAAACTCTTTGCACGTTCTTGGCCATCGCTATACCTTGTAGGTCAGGGATTGGACTCAAGAGGGCGAGACGGATGAGGAATGGTGGAGATCACCCCCCCCCATCTCCTGATGCTGCAGGAGAAGAAGAATGCAGCATTGATTTACAGCAGGGGTTTGAGGGGTTAATAAAATAATAATAATAATAATAATAATAATAATAATAATAATAATAATAATAATAATTAAAAAAATAAATAATAATAATAGTAATAATACAGTGGTACCTTGGGTTACATATGCTTCAGGTTACAGACTCCGCTAACCCAGAAATAGTGCTTCAGGTTAAGAACTTTGCTTCAGGATGAGAACAGAAATTGTGCTCCGGCAGCACGGCAGCAGCAGGAGGCCCCATTAGCTAAAGTGGTGCTTCAGGTTAAGAACAGTTTCAGGTTAAGTACAGACCTCCGGAACGAATTAAGTACTTAACCCGAGGTACCACTGTAATTTATTTGTACCCCGCCCATCTGGCTGGGTTTCCCCAGCCACTCTAGGCGGCTTCCAACAAAGATTAAAAATAAATTAAAATGTCACACATTCAAAACTTCCCTGAACAGGGCTGCCTTCAGATGTCTTCTAAATGTCAGGTAGTTGTTTATCTCTTTGACATTTGATGGGAGGGTGTTCCACAGGGCGGGCGCCACTACCGAGAAGGCCCTCTGCCTGGTTCCCTGTAGCTTAGCTTCTCGCAGTGAAGGAACCACCAGAAGGCCCTTGGCACTGGACCTCAGCGTCCGGGCACAACGATGGGGGTGGAGACGCTCCTTCAGGTATACTGGGCTGAGGCCGTTTAGGTTTGAGGAAAGTCATAGCTCAGAGACAGACGAACAGCAGAGTTGGGAAGAGGGGAGACAGAGGCAGGGCAGCCAACTGATACGTTGTCACTGAAGAGTATTTCTGATTCCCCTTCTCCCAGAACTCGGCTTTCATAAAGGGTGCAGGAACAACGGAATCAGAGACTTTGGGCCACAAGCAGCCACCGTAAAGGGAGATGCTGTTGCTAGGAAGGAAGGAAGGAGGAGGAGGAGAAGAAGAAGAAGAAGAAGAGTTTGGATTTGATATCCCTCTTTATCACTACCCGAAGGAGTCTCAAAGCGGCTCACATTCTCCTTTCCCTTCCCCACAACAAACACTCTGTGAGGTGAGTGGGGCTGAGAGACTTCAAAGAAGTGTGACTAGCCCAAGGTCACCCAGCAGCTGCATGTGGAGGAGCGGAGACGCGAACCCGGTTCCCCAGATTACCAGACTCCTGCTCTTAACCACTACACCACACTGACTCTGGAGGAGCCCAGTTTGGAGCAATGCCATTGTTAATTCTTGTTGTGTTCTTTTGTCTCTCGCTATTAAGATCAAATAAAACTCATTAAAAAGGACCCTGCCTTGTTTTCTCTGCTCTTGCTTCAACCGGGGGAGGAATAGCTTTTCCGAAGCCTTGACAGAACCTTGACAGTGTCGTCGGGAATTTCATAAGTTTAACTATGTACTATGCACAGAGAAGCTGCTTTTGTAGCACAAAAAGAACTTCTATTAAATGAGAGCCAAACCCACACTAGGGCAGATGAAAAGGATGTCTAGCTGTGAATAAGACCACAGTGCTCCAAATATTTACCAGAGTATCAGTGCAATTCCGTGCAAGTTTACTCAGATGTATATCTCATTGTCCAAAAGGTTTACTCCCAAGTAAATGTGCACAGGATTGCAGCTTAAGGCTGGGTCTTACCCCAAGCCATCGACACATCTGTAGGCTAGATCCCATAACAATATTTTTCAAGGCTATTGGTAAAGTGCATTGGAGTTAATTGAATAACACAGAAGTCAACTGACATGCATCACATGGTTGTTTCATTGGCCATCACCACTTGGAGCTGTTAGTTTGTTTTGTTGGCACAAAGCTGTGTTTTGAATGCTGAGGCAAACGTCCCATTCTCTTCTCACCAAAGTGTTCTTCCCATCACTGCAGCTGCTCATTTTTGAACCTCTCTCAATAAGGTCTTCCTGAATCCTGTGGCAAAAAATGAAGCTGCCATATGTTTCCAAACACAGAGCACGAATCAAAGACTTTGCAAATATAATGAGGGGCGGTGAGGGAGAAAAAAAGTTCAAATCAAGGACACCAGTGACAATGAGAGATTCATGCCAGATTTGAATTATTGCCCAAACTAACAACATTCTGATACATTGCAATACTCTAATTGTTATTCTTGTGTGGTCCATTTAACTTTAATTGTATTATTTAATTTTCCGAAAGCGGATAGACTAAACAACACCGTGGAGATAACACGCTGAGTCATGATCTCCCACTTGCCTCTTTTTAACAAAGGTTTTTATGTGTAATGCTTTGTAGCCCAATGGATCATTAAAAGCCATTTTTTGACTCTCGCCATCATTTACATGCAGTGTTAGCTATGTCTGCATGCTTTTATGCTTCCAATCAGGCATCTCTGATGGTCAGGTAAGGATTTTATGTAATTTACAGCAGTGGCTGCAACAAAATCCCTGATCCTACTCTATTCTTGCTTAAGGAAGAGCAGTCCAAGTTAGATAAGCTTCTAGAAAAGACCGTTAATACCTCCTCCATGTCCTATGGAAGTGACCGGAAAGAAAGAACAAGGGTTGTTGGATTAAAACAAGAACTCTAGAAGTATCCAGTGATATAATAGCCATCCATATCACTATCTTGGAAAATTCTAGGCTCCCTGGACCACAGAAAGTCATGTCAAAGTCATGTTTCCGTCTGTCATCTTGATTCAAAACAGTATCTGGTGTCTAAATGTCAACAAAGACTCTCACCTCCACCTCGGGAACCCTCATGCTGAATTTGGCCATGATATAGTAAGAGGAGGGACGCAGGTGGCGCTGTGGGTTAAAGCCTCAGCACCTAGGACTTGCCGATCGAAAGGTCGGCGGTTCGAATCCCCGCGGCGGGGTGCGCTCCTGTCGTTCGGTCCCAGCGCCTGCCAACCTAGCAGTTCGAAAGCACCTTCGGGTGCAAGTAGATAAATAGGGACCGCTTACTAGCGGGAAGGTAAACGGTGTTCCGTGTGCTGCGCTGGCTTGCCAGAGCAGCGATGTCACGCTGGCCACATGACCCGGAAGTGTCTGCGGACAGCGCTGGCTCCCGGCCTATAGAGTGAGATGAGCGCACAACCCTAGAGTCTGGCAAGACTGGCCCGTACGGGCAGGGGTACCTTTACCTTTACCTTTTATAGTAAGAGGTAAAAAATGGACAAAGCCATCCCAAATGATGTTTTGGTCTGTTAACTTGCTTCAAAATGGCTCCTGGCATCCCAATGGGGACAAAGTCTGCCGATCCCCACTTTGAGAACCCTTATGTCAAGTTGTTATTATTATTATTATTATGCGCGGGTTGTGATTCGCCTCTTCTTCGCATGTGCGTGATGTCATTTTGCGCTTCTGCGCATGCGCGAGCGGCGAAACCAGGAAGTAATCCTTTCTGGTACTTCCGGGTCACTGTGGGACGTAACCTGAAAGAACGTAACATGAAGCGGACGTAACATGAGGTAGGACTGTACCGCCCTATAACCGAAGGTCTCAGGGCGGTACACATAAAATATAAAATACATAAAGTCAAAACAAAACCAACAACCCAATTAAAAACCCCCAAAGAGCTAGCATTTTTAAACAGGGCATAGGATGTAGATTGAGTCAGGCAAAAGCCTGGTTGAAAAGGAACGTTTTTGCCTGGCACCTAAAGGTGTATAGTGAAGGCTATACTGTCTCGCTAGAGTGGTGCATGCTCTGGTTATCTCTCGCTTGGACTACTGCAATGCGCTCTATGTGGGGCTACCTTTGAAGGTGACCCGGAAACTACAATTAATCTAGAATGCGGAAGCTAGACTGGTGACTGGGAGCGGCCGCCGAGACCATATAACACCGGTCTTGAAAGACCTACACTGGCTCCCAGTACGTTTCCGAACACAATTCAAAGTGTTGGTGCTGACCTTTAAAGCCCTAAACGGCCTCGGTCCAGTATACCTGAAGGAGCGTCTCCACCTCCATCGTTCTGCCTGGACACTGAGGTCCAGCGCCGAGGGCCTTCTGGTGGTTCCCTCGCTGTGAGAAGCCAAGTTACAGGGAACCAGGTAGAGGGCCTTCTCGGTAGTGGCACCCGCCCTGTGGAACGCCCTCCCACCAGATGTCAAAGAGAAAAATAACTACCAAACATTTAGAAGACATCTAAAGGCAGCCCTGTTTAGGGACGCTTTTAATGTGTAATAGGTTATTGTATTTTAGTGTTTTGTTGGAAGCCGCCCTGAGTGGCTGGAGAAACCCAGCCAGATGGGTGGGGTATAAATAATAAATTATTTTTATTATTATAAGGCGCCAGGTGGACTTCCCTGGGGGGAGCATTCCACAGACGGGGAGCCACTGCAGAGAAGGCCCGTTCTCATGTTGCCACCCTCGTGTTTGGTGTGGATGTCTTGAGAGGAGGCCAAACCTATGTCAAAAAAGGGCGAGGTCACGGAAAAGTCATACTTCAGGATGCTATCTTGACTTGAAATGGTGCCTGGCACAACAACATCTACATAGCCCCCCAGTCCCACTCCAGGAATCACTGTACTGAGTTTGTGACAAGGTTCTTGAGAGGCAGCCAAAACTATGACCAAAATTGGTCAAAGTGACATTTAGACCCACCATATTGATTCAAAATCGAAGTCGAAGGAGGTGCTGAGAGAAATTAAATTCCATCAAGCACAATATTCGAAATTGATAAATCAAGAGGTTGAATGGAAAATTAAACAAATGAAGCAAAGATCATTTGAATCAGCAAATAAATGTGGAAAACTGCTAGCACGGCAGCTGAAAAAGAGACAAAAATTGAACACAGTTACAAATCTAGAGATTGAAGGGAGAATTGTTCAGAAACCAGAAGAAATCAGAAAGTGTTTCCAGAGATATTTTAAAGAACTTTACGCACAGGGGCCACAGAGAGAGTTTGAAATAGACCAATTCTTAAAAACCAATGGACTATCAAAAGTAACTCAGGAAAAGAGAACAATCCTGAATTGCAAAATAACGCAACAGGAAATTGAAGGGGCCATTCAGAATATGCAACTAGGCAAATCTCCAGGCCCTGATGGACTTACCTCCAAATACTATAAGACTTTGAAAGACTATTTGATACAACCTTTGATGGAGGTTTGTAACCAGATTATGGAGGGGAAGAAGGCACCCGAGTCGTGGAAAGAAGCTTTCATCACATTGATTCCGAAAGTGGAAACTGAAAAGACTCAACTTAAAAACTACCATCCCATCTCACTCCTAAATGTGGATTACAAAATCTTTGCAGACATTCTGGCAAGTAGACTTAAAAAAGTACTGAATGAAGTAATCCATAAGGATCAGGCAGGCTTTCTCCCAGGAAGACATTTGTTTGATAATACCAGGAATATTATTGACATTTTGGAACTTTTGCAAACTAAAATCAATACAAGAGCAGTGCTAATTTTTATTGATGCGGAGAAAGCCTTTGACAACATTTCTTGGATGTTTATGAAGAAAAACTTGGAAGGGATGGGAGTGGGACGGGGGTTTGAAAATGGAATAGAAGCAATATACTCAGAGCAGAAAGCTAAGTTGATAGTGAACAATGTGGTGTCAGAGGAGTTTAAAATTGAAAAAGGGACACGACAGGGGTGCCCCCTATCCCCTCTTTTATTTATCTCAGTCCTGGAGGTGCTTTTGAACATGATTAGGGAGGACCGGTTGGTACAAGGAATACAGGTCGGAGTGAAACAATATAAACTGAAAGCATTTGCAGATGACTTGGTTTTAACATTACAGGAGCCAGAATCTAGTACAAAAAGAGTTTTAGAACTGATTCATGAATTTGGTCGGGTGGCGGGATTTAAGTTGAACAAGCAAAAAACCAAGGTTTTGGCTAAAAATCTGACACCTACAGAAACGGATGGGTTTCAGAAAGAGACAGAATTAAGTGTTGTTAAAAAAGTGAAATACCTGGGGGTTCTTTTGTCTTCCAAAAACTTGAATTTATTTAAAGACAACTATGAAAAATGTTGGGTAGAAATCAAAAAAGATTTGGAAATTTGGTCAAGACTGAAACTTTCCTTGTTGGGTCGAATTGCAGCTATAAAAATGAATGTATTGCCGAAAATGTTATTTTTGTTTCAGGCCCTACAGATTGTGGACAGAGTGGAATGTTTTGGAAAGTGGCAGAAGGACATCTCCAAGTTTGTCTGGCAGGGCAAAAAGCCCCGAATAAAGTTTAAAATACTAACTGACTCGAAAGAAAGAGGGGGGTTTGCCCTGCCAGACTTGAGGTTGTATTATGAATCTGCAGCCTTCTGTTGGTTGAAGGATTGGTTTTTGTTGGAGAACACTGATGTCCTAGATCTGGAAGGGTTTGACAATGCTTTTGGTTGGCATGCATATTTGTGGTACGACAAGGTTAAAGTTCATAAATTGTTTAAAAACCATATTGTCAGAAGAGCAATATTTATGGTCTGGATGAAATACAAAGACTTACTAGAGGGCAAGACCCCGAGGTGGCTATCACCGGTGGAGGCCAAGGCTCGAAAAAGACCCAACATGGAGGCCTACTGGCCGAAATATTGGGAAATAATTGAAAAAACTGGAGACAATTGGAGGTTGCAGAGCCAGGAGAAATTAAAAAAATAAGGTGCGAGACTGGCTACACTATGCTCAAATTCAAGAGGTTTTTAAAATAGATAAAAAAGTTGGTTTCCAGGTGGAAAAATCGAAATTAGAGACGGAACTGTTAGAACCAAAAACTAAGATACTCTCGAGAATGTACAACTTGCTGCTTAAATGGAACACACAGGATGAGACAGTAAAATCCGCCATGATAAAGTGGGCACAGGACATTGGGCACAACATTATGTTTGAGGACTGGGAAAGGTTATGGAACACCGGAATGAAGTTCACGGCATGTAATGCCTTGAAGGAAAACATTATGAAAATGATATACCGGTGGTACATGACTCCAGTTAAGCTGGCTAAGATATATCACCTGTCTGATAACAAATGTTGGAAATGTAAAGAGGCGGAAGGGACATTCTTTCACCTCTGGTGGACCTGCCCAAAAGTGAAGGCCTTCTGGGAAGTGATTTACAATGAGTTAAAAAAGGTATTTAGATATACCTTTCCCAAGAAACCAGAGGCCTTCCTCCTGGGCATGGTGGACCAGAAGGTGTCAAAGAAGGATAGATCTCTGTTTATGTATGCTACTACAGCAGCAAGAATCCTCATCGCAAAGTACTGGAAGACACCAGATTTACCCACGCTGGAGGAATGGCAGACGCAGTTGATGGACTACATGGAACTGGCTGAAATGACTGGCAGAATCCGAGATTTGGGAGAGGAAATAATGGAGGAGGACTGGAAAAAATTTAAGGACTATTTGCAAAAACATTATAAGCTGTATGAATGTTAAAAATGTGTACGATTAGGAAACTTTTGCTTCAGCAACTTGAATAGGTGAATTGGAAACTAAGTTATAAGAAAGACGAGGTGGACAACATGAAATAACTATACTGTGTTTATTTTTAAGGTACAAATAACGGAGATACAGTATTTTGAATTTAGAAACATAGTATTTGAAAGATACAGTAAGATATGAAATAAGGTAACAAATTGCTGATGTTTTAAATGCAAAGAACGCAGGGTCCGGAAGATGTGGGGAAGTCCAGTTAGAATGGTAAAAATATTCTGGAAAGTTGGTTTTTATGTATTTCTTTTTCTCTTTATCTTCATTCTTTATTCTTTATTCTGTAAATTTCTGACTGTTTGAAAGAAAACTTAATAAAATATTAAAAAACAAACAAAAACAAAATGGAACCTAGCAGTGGTGTAGCATGTGGGGGGGGGGGGCATAGGGGCGGTTGTCCTGGCTGCAAAAATGTTAGGGGCGCAAAATTTCAACACCTAGTGCTGGCTCAATACAGCTATGTACTTCCGTTGCTGGACTCCGTTAAAAATGACTTCTCCATGCGAACCAGGAAGTGACCTCTCCAGACAATGGATCAACTCTTCTTTTCTTATCTCTGCAGCTGCGATCTCTCTATTCCACCCGTTATGCTTTCCTCAGACCCCTCTGTGTGACCCCGGGTGCCAGCAGCCCATGCTACGCCACTGGAACCCAGTGTGAAATGTCGATGAAGAGTGCCACCCCCACCTTAAACTTGTATCAAATTTGGCAGCAACAGCTTGAGAGGTATAGAGAAAAAACAGAGAGACAGACAAACCACTTCCCAAAATGTATAGTAGATGTTGGACATGAATACTTTAAAATCAATTGCTCAGTCAGTTTTCCAAAGTAACATAAACTCAGAAAGCTCTTCATGCTGATTTCCTTGCTGAGCAACCGGTTGCTGCTGGAGAGCAAAGGGAACATTTTAATGTAAGCGTTTTAATATATCTTGCCATTCGTTGGTAGATCTTCTAGTTGAGGTGGCGGCGGCCACATTCTGCAGTAAACCCACTTAGGTGTAAAACTGCCAATGACAAATGAAAGGACATCCTTTTTGCCCCGCTCCCATGGCGTACTAATGGGAGTTGGGATTTATAAGCTGTGCCAGATCCAATAAACCTGCGTTATAGCCTTTTAAAAATTGTTATACAGAACATGCCTTGTAAACTGCCACCATCTTCCTATTGTTTCATAATTTGCCCCAACTTGGCTTAACTGGATCATTAGCAGGGCAGTAAAAGCGCTATCGAATAAACTTCATTGAATATGGAAACTAATTTGGGTCTGTATTACGATAACTTCTGCAGAAGGAAACAATTACCTCGTGATTTGCTGCTGCGGCTCTGAGCGCAATATCTTTCTCGTTCACTTAGATGCAACATCACTTGTAGATTTTTTTAAAAAACTTTTTAAAATGCCCCTGTATGGTGCTATCTCCACAGGGCCGGGTTGATCGCCATCCCATATGTTCACTATGGATACTGATGCTTGTAAATATACAGGGCTGCTTTAAAAAGCAAACTGTTTTGCATACATAGCATTATCCTTCATTGGTGGCAAGCTTGGAATACATCTGAGGGCTTTTATCTCCCCACTCCTGGCAAATCTGCCTGCCAGCTATTGCTATATTTATCCATTTATATGTGCTAACTACACCATACACTGCTTCCTCCTGCATTCTTTGCGTATGGCCAGTGTAAACTAAAGATAACTTCTTACCCTTGTTTTCCAGAGCATTCTGCGTTTATGTTTTACAACACCGAATCAAAAACATTTCAAAATCCTCTAGTTAGAAAATACACATTGGGCATTTATTGTGAAATTGCTAAGGTAAAGGTAAAGGGACCCCTGGCCATTAGGTCCAGTCGTGGCCAACTCTGGGGTTGCGGAACTCATCTCGCTTTATTGGCTGAGGGAGCCGGCGTACAGCTTCCAGGTCATGTGGCCAGCATGACTAAGCCGCTTCTGGCGAACCAGAGCAGCGCACGGAAACGCCGTTTACCTTCCCGCCAGAGTGGTACCTATTTATCTACTTGCACTTTGATGTGCTTTCGGACTGCTAGGTTGGCAGGAGCAGGGACCGAGCAACGGGAGCTCACCCCGTCGAGGGGATTCAAACTGCCGACCTTCTGATCGGCAAGTCCTAGGCTCTGTGGGTTTAACCCACAGTGCCATCCACGTCCCTCGTGAAATTGCTATGCTGCCTTTATTTGGAGGTTAGCCAGTGCAGTTCCTACTTTGGTAGGAGTACAGTTGTACCTTGGAAGTTGAACAGAATCTGTTCCAGAAGTCCATTTGACTTCCAAAATGTTCAGAAACCAAAGCACGGCTTCTGGTTGTCTGCAGGAAGCTCCTGCAGCCAATCGGAAGCCGAGGAAGCCCCTTCGGACGTTCGGCTTCCAAAAACAGTTCGCAAACCGGAACAGTCACTTCTGGGTTTGCAGTGTTCGGGAGCCAAAACGTCCAAGTACCAAGGCGTTCAGGATGCAAGGCATGACAAATTGCATTATTCTGAAATTTTATGTCAAAATTGGTTCTCTGGGGTCTGAATGGAGATGTGCCATGGTCGCCGACCCAACAATATTGCATGAATTATGCAGCCTCCCCTGGGCTAATGGCTAAGGATGAGGAGAAATTTGGTTCAGTTTGTTTTTAAAGGCCAGTGAACCTAATTTGCACCTTCCGAAACAATATGCAAAATGAGACACATCCTTTGGAATTTGTACTTCTCTGAATTTTACGACACAGTTCTCCAGCCAATTAATGTTTACAAAATGCATGTACTGTGTTAAAATGTGCAAGGAGATGCATATATTATTGACAATAACATAAATTCAAAGTGTTGGTGCTGACCTTGAGAGCCCTAAATGGCCTCGGTCCTGTATACCTGAAGGAGCGTCTCCACCCCTATCGTTCAGCCCAGACACTGACGTCCAGTGCTGAGGGCCTTCTGGCGGTTCCCTCACTGCGAGAAATGAGGTTGCAGGGAACTAGACAGAGGGCCTTCTTGGTAGTGGCACCTGCCCTGTGGAACACCCTCCCATCAGATGTCAAGGAAATAAGCAGCTATCCTATTTTTAAAAGATATCTGGAGGCAGCCCTGTTTAGGGAAGTTTTTAATATTTAATGCTCTATTGTTTTTAACACTCGATTGGGAGTGTTATAAATGCATTATATGAGTGGAAATGGCTGTGCAAACAAAATTATGCGTGTTAGGCAAAACCCTGCATAAAATGTATTGTTTATATCAAAGAAATTCACACAAAAATGCTGATGAATCTTCATTAGGACTATCTATCTATCATCTATCATCATCTCTATCATCTATCTATCATCAATTTGTTTATCTATCGGTCTATCTGAAGGCAGCCCTGTTTAGGGAAGCTTTTAATGTTTGATGGACTACTGTATTTTAATATTTTGTTGGAAGCCGCCCAGAGTGGCTGGGGAAACCCATCCAGATGGGCGGGGTATAAATAACAAATTATTATTATTATTATTATTATTGGGACGCGGGTGGCGCTGTGGGTAAAAGCCTCAGCGACTAGGGCTTGCCGATCGAAAGGTCGGTGGTACGAATCCCCGCAGCGGGGTGCACTCCCGTTGCTCGGTCCCAGCGCCTGCCAACCTAGCAGCTCGAAAGCACCCCTGGGTGCAAGTAGATAAATAGGGACCGCTTACTGGCGGGAAGGTAAACGGCATTTCCGTGTGCTGCGCTGGCTCGCCAGATGCAGCTTTGTCACGCTGGCCACGTGACCCGGAAGTGTCTCCGGACAGCGCTGGCCCCCGGCCTCTTGAGTGAGATGGGCGCACAACCCTGGAGTCTGTCAAGACTGGCCCGTACGGGCAGGGGTACCTTTACCTTATTATTATTATTATTATTATTATTATTATTATTATTAGTTGTCAGCTGTCAGCTGTCAGCTGTCAGCTGTCAGCTGTCAGCTGTCAGCTATCTATACTGCGCATATATGGCAAACTTATTTGGAAATACAGACAACTGAACTTAAGCCTGGAAAGAGAAGAAACTTAACTTGACATATTCCCCCTTCCCCTACTGGTGGCAGCAGAGGCCAGTATGTGTTTCTCCTTTGGCTCCTGCTGTCCTAGGGCAATATATGTCCCATAGGTTACCTTTCTTCCATGAAGTTCAAGGCTGCATCCGCAGGGCTCCCTAGCAGCCTCCCCATCCAGACCTGTATAGCTTCCACAAGGTACCCGTATCATGTGAACCACCTCTGTCAGATTGCCAATGGCAGAAGTGGAACGCCGAGCGTAAGTGCCAGTTGGAACTCAGTAGCCTCTAATATCCTGGTGGGAGAAGGGAACTTGCATTTCAGCATCCTTTCCAATATGGAATGTGTTCCCTTAGCATCCACAAGCATCTTTCGTCTGCTGAAACCCCATCTTCCTCCCATGCCTGGAAAGGATGAAAAGCTAAGAAGGCCCCAGGGAGTCTTACTTCGGCCCCCAATTGGAAATTTGGTTGCTAAATGCCATAGGATATGACTGGCTCCAAATCTTTCCTCCAGACTGCAGGAGGCAGCGAAGATATAATCAGAGCTGTCAGATCCTTATAGCCTATTACTCATATTGGGAGAGGGGAACTTTTAAAATAAACGAATAAACAAAGTTCCAAACATTATTCACCCCCTCAGCTCTCACATGTTGGCTACTAAAACTGCAATGGAGGATAATGTGTCATGAATATGGACAGAGTTAATGTTCATAACAAATTGCTTCCTCATAGCCCACCTGTTGTTCTCTGTAAATCCCGAAAGCAGAGAAAATTTGGTCTCTTAAAAAGTTGTATTTTGGAAGGTAACAGGGAGTGTAAATGAAAGACTTCGGATTTCCTGTCCTTAAATAGGAACCTTCTGAATTATTATATAATAAATTATTATATATTTATATCTTTATATATTATATAAATTATTATATAATGGTAAGGCTTTTAAGAAATCAGCAAGAGAGGCTTTAAGGCAAGTGTGCCTCAGCAGAAAAAGCTTGACACCATGCAAGGAGCCATGACAGCCTGGACACTTAATAAATAATCCTCCAAATGTTGGGTTTAAAGAGTACATTGGGCCCATTTTACAGCGGAAACTTTCCATGCTGACCTGTATGTAATGGAAAACAATATGTTTGGAAAGAAGCAGCAGAAAACTTTGCCTCTGTTTTCTTCTGAATTGTGTCGAGATTTATGCTCAAGATCAAGCATGGTGGTGTGTAGGGATGCCAGCTTGCATAAAATATGTCCCACCCCGCATAGTCAATCACATGACATGGCACACACACACCATTTGAATGGCAATGCCCATCAACTTGAGGGGAACCCAACCCCTTCAAATACTTTTTTTGGGGGGGGGGCTGAAGGGAGCCCCTAGGGCAGAGCTGTGGGTATGTTCACATTACGGTTTACTCTGCATCCAGTGAGCTTCCCACTGCTAATATTTGAAGCCACATTCTCATGGCGTTAGCCAAAATCCATATTGACCCTGTAGTCTTTTTCTTGTATCGCAAAAAATTGGATCCAGCTTATCTTTACATTTGCAGCCTATCCTCTGCGTGTTTACCCAGTCCCGCTGAAGGAATGAAACTGTTCAGCCATTTTGTTCTTCATCCCTCGCTGTAAAGTGATTGCTTACTGTTTAGAGGTGGCTCCCGCTAGGAGGTTTAAAAGTTCACCCAGGAAATTGAAACTCAACATTTCTGAGATGGCGAAGAGTCTTCTTTAGCCCAAGTGATGGCTATTGTGTAGTAGTGGAATGATCTGAATGCGAGGTGAAAAGGTTGCTTGGAAACGGCTCAGGAAATAGCCCGACGCTAACTCTGTCCAGGAAAGGATAGGTCCACAAAACACCAAGATACCTCCCAGGTAGAGATGAGCAAATCTGTCCCTTTTCAGTTTCTCATTTTTCTGCTCTTTCTTCATTTGTGATTTTTTAAACAAAAAGTCCCCCGTGTCTAATACACACATTTTTGGCAAAGTAATATTCCCTCATGGAGAACATTTTTGAACACTATTGTCACTATTATTATTATTATTATTATTATTATTATTATTATTATTATTATTATTATTAAAATTTCTATAATGCCCTTCATCTGAGGATCACAGGATTGTTTACAATATAAAAACACAAAAACATATAACATAAGAACAGAGACAATACCATCCCTGCCCCCATATGCAGAAAAAATACAAAACTCTTCACGATATTGCGTGTCGTCCTTGTGCAGGGGCCCTGCGGATCTTCTCTGGATCATTACAGTTTTACAATATGTTCTTTTGTAGAAAGGATATTCATCTGTTATGCACACATTACTCTTGTATGTGCCTTTTTAGTACTCTTTACATGGCTGGCAAACTGCCTTGCGAAATTCAGAGAAGTGCAAATTGGTAAGGGTGGACTTCGTTTCAGTTTGCATGGTATTCTCAGAAAGTGCAAATGAGTTATGTTTGTCTTGAAACATCAGCTGAATCACATGTTTCCTCACATCTCTACTCCCAGAAGGGCAGTGTTGCATTCGTCACAAATGCCTGGTAGCTTGGCCTAACTCTCCTCATGATCCAGCTGGTCCACAGGGAGCTTCCTCCCTACTCCCTCCGCTGGGCCTATCCATTCCTGATCAGATCCAAGCAACTTGTTGTTGTTGTCTAGTCGTTTAGTTGTTTCCGACTCTTTGTGACCCCATGGACCAGAGCACGCCAGGCACTCCTGTCTTCCACTGCCTCCCGCAGTTTGGTCAAACTCATGCTGGTAACTTCGAGAACACTGTCCAACCATCTCGTCCTCTGTCATCCCCTTCTCCTTGTGCCCTCAATCTTTCCCAACATCAGGGTCTTTTCCAGGGAGTCTTCTCTTCTCATGAGGTGGCCAAAGTATTGAAGCCTCAACTTCAGGATCTGTCCTTCCAGTGAGCACTCAGGGCTGATTTCCTTCAGAATGGAGAGGTTTGATCTTCTTGCAGTCCATGGGACTCTCAGGAGTCTCCTCCAGCACCATAATTCAAAAGCATCAATTCTTCGGCGAACAGCCTTCTTTATGGTCCAGCTCTCACTTCCATACATCACTACTGGGAAAACCATAGCAGCTTATTAGCTCCTCGCTAAATGTGTTACCACGGACGACTGTCTCCAGAAACGGCAGTCTCTTCACATGAGACCTTGTCTTGTTTTCATCATGGGGTTTTGCAGTGTTTATTTCTGAAGTGTGGGCAAAGCTTGTTCTTAGTGGCTTGGGTAACTTCAAACCTCATCCCTCTCCAATTTCCATATGCAATCTTATATGTATAAAATGCATTTATATCCGAGCTTTTTCCACTAAGGAGCTCAAGGTTGTTCACATGGTTCCATACCTTCCAACATTTCCCTGATGAAAATAGGGACATCCTATTCAACAACAACATTTATACAATATTTATACCCTACCCATCTGACTGGGTTGCCACAGTCACTCTGGGTGGCTTCCAACATACATAAAACATAATAAAACATTAAACATTTAAAAAACTTCCCCTATACAGGGCTGCATTCAGATGGCTGGTGTGTGTGTGTGTGTGTGTGTGTGTGTGTGTGTGTCACATAACTCCATACCTTCCAACATTTCTCCAATGAAAATAGGGACGCCCCATTCCATAATGATAATTTTACTATTTGTACCACACACATCTGACTGGGTTGCCCCAGCCACTCTGGACAGCTTCCAACATATATAAAAACATGATAAAACATTAAAAAACTTCCCTATACAGGATTGCCTTCAGACAGCTCCGGCATCGAGTAACTCCATACCCTCCTAACATTTCTCCGAAAATAGGGACATCCTACGAAAAAGCAGGACATTCCGTGATCAAATAAGAAACTGGAATGGTGTCTCTAAATCAGGGATGTCCCTGGAAAATAGGGACACTTTGAGGTGTCCCATACCCTCCAACATTTCTCTGATAGGGACATCCTAAGGCAGGCTTTCTCAATCTGTGGGCCCCCAGATGTTGTTGAACTACAACTCCCATCATCCCCAGCTAGCAAGGCCAGAGCTCAGGGATGATGGGAGTTGTAGTCCAACAACATCTGGGGACCCACAGGTTGAGAACCATTGTCCTAAGGAAAAGCAGGACATTCTGGGATCGAGTCAGAAACTGGGGCGGCTTCTGTAATCTGGGACTGTCCCTGGAAAATAGGGACCCATGGAGGGTCTGTGGTTCTCCCCTTCCTCCTTTAATCCTCTGTGAAATAGTTTAGGCTGAGAGGCAGTGATTGGCTCAAGGTCAGCCTGTGGGCTTCATCAATGAGTGGTGATTTGAACTCTGGTCCTAGTCCAGAACTCTAACCACTGCACCACACAAAAATATGCCAGGTGGCTTTTGGGGTTAGTTTCCTCTAGCTTTGTCCTGGATTTTTAAATCCTTTCTGGCTTCATAACCTTAGAAATTTCCCTTGATTTTCATTACTGCGATTTCCCTCACCCCTTCTCCTTGCTTTTCTTTTCCTCAGTTTTAAGGATGAGATGGTGGTGGAGAAGCCAAGTGGGCTCTTATTCTTTTTTTTTTTTAAAAAAAAAGATATTTATTGGCATTTTCACAAATTTTATAAAACATAAAAATCACAAAAAAACACAAAAAACAAAAACAAAAATACATACAAAAAAGCAAAAAAACCCACATGTATAACTTCATTCCCTTATGTTCATGAAACTTACTTTCCCGACCTCCTCATACCTCTCCTTACTGTATTCCATTCTCTAATTAAGTCTCTTCAACAAATCCTTCCCTTAATTTCTGTTAAATTTTTAATCTTACTTTTCATGTTCACATAAAGATTACAGCTAGCAACCCCTTAATTTCAAAATCAACATCGTCTTAACATTCAACAATTTTACAATATTTCTTAAGATAGTCTTTAAATTTCTTCCAGATTGCAAGTGGGCTCTTATTCATGGTACCAAAATAGATGTAGTGTTAAAATCTTTGGGCCAAGAAGGCAGCTTTCATCCAAGAATACCCTTGTCAGGGGCAGGACTGAGGATATGCAGTTTTCCTTCCATCCTGCCAAGTTTCCCTCAGGAAGAAGCCAAGCATGCTGACACAGGGCAGAAGCTTGACCTGCGGAGCACAATGCCAAGCGATGCCTGCAATGGGAATTGGCGTTGAGGTTGGGGGTGTGAGGGAAGAAAAGCTGCCTGAGACCCTTTCGCCTTTCTACAGCATTTTTTCAGGCCTCTCCCTCCCTCTCGAAGATGCAGAGAGACTTAATTTGCAAATTCTGGGACACTCAAACATGTCCCGCAGACCATTAAACGATATTATAGTTTTGCAACTTAAAAAAAAAAGCACCCCGCCCGTCCAAACCACATTTGTTTAATGAGCAAAAGGCCCGTCTCTTGCGATAAATCCACATGGCAGGCAAATCACATGGTGTCAGGCATCGTTATATATGATGATTTGCTGATCAAAACCCAGAAGAGAAGATTTATTGTTCAGATTTACTTTCGGTACGGTGCATGTGTGCGACATTAACCGAAAAGATGGGCTGGAAACAATATAAAAACATCACAAGAGCAAAAACACATTATCGGATTAACGATACAAAACCGCCTCCTGTATTGGTTATTTTATAACCTCTGCTCGTGTGGGAGATTTTCTGCGTCCTTTTTAAGCGACTTTATGTATAAATCAATCGCTGCAATAACAGGAGAACAATGGTAGCCATTCTCTTAAATAAAAATAAAGGTGTTCAGTTTCATCTTCCCGAGTGGAGGGATTTCGGAGCAAAACCCTCTGGGATGCTTTCCTTTTGTAGGAGAACTGCACTTTTACTGTGAACAGTTACTGTGGCCAACACACGGCCGTCTCCAAACCAAACCCTGGTGAATTGGGTGGGGGAGAATGAATCTTCAAAGATGTATTTTGAAAGAGCACTTTAAACCTGTGTGCATTTAACACAAGAGGGAGTGATGAAGGTTAGAGGCAGGAAAATGGCGTGCCTGTCAGGAGCTCGTCCTACACTTGAGTAGGACCCTGGTAGAGACACATGCCCGACTGGCATGTTCTTTACCTCAAAAGCTTTCTTCAGCCTGAACATCACAGCGACCGATGCCAACAGACATCGGCACACTTAGGGATCCGCAGAGTCTGCGCAGTTCGCGTGACAGACCTCAGCAACTCAGCATTTTGGCCAGTCTACTTTGTTTTCATATAAACACACACAGAGCACTGCAACATGGCTCCCTCTCTCTCTAGCATCAGACAGCAAATATGAACAAAGGACAATAGTCCCACTTCACGGAACACAGTAACACAAACATCCTGTCTCCGTCACTTCCCACTCTGTGGAGTCAAAACATATACCGTCATGGGATAGACAACAATCCCATGACTGCAACCACGGAGCAGGAATTCTAACAGTGCCTTCTGGAATCTGTCGTCTTATGCAACTGCCTCACAAGAAGGCCAGTGCCAGGTGTGTGCATTCCTTTCTGGATCATGGCCAGCAGCTGTTGGGAATTCCATTCCTCCCATGCTGCAGTTGTGTGGGATTGTTACATGTCACATGTCTCTTTACATTCCAGCACTGATTGGAGTCTTGTGAGAGGAAATCGAGATACGCTGTTTCCGCTCTGTGTAGCTTTTGTTTTTGCAGTGCTCTCTCCGAGGAAGAAAGACAGAGAAGCCATGTTTTCTTTTTTCTGTTACGTTTGATTTAATTTGCAATAAATTGGGCTTAGATGTTACTCCTCAAGGCTAAGCTTCTGCATGTCATGTGCTCATGTCCCTGGATATGGCCACATCAGCGTGACGGGAGACCGGAGTGATGAATCCCGGGTGACGCTGCGTTGGGGGGAGGTACCAGGCCTCAGTGTTACCACCCAACAGCAGCAGCATATTTACAATGGCACATTTACGATGTGTCAAAATGTCCGTCTGGAAAGGCCCTTGTGCAGCTGATCCCCTGCTCTTCTATCCCGCGCAAGTGGTGTTTCCACCTTCTTCCGCAGAAGGCTTCTCCTTGCATTTTCTACGTCTTTGCCTCCCCGCCCCACCCTTAGGAAGCCATCACGACAGAACCGACGCTTTTTACTGCGAGCAAAGATTAAGGCTCCCCTCTACGTGTCTTAGTATGAGGAAATGCCTGTGATTTAGATGTCAGGTTTCTGGCCCATTAATAGAGCATGGCCTTGTGATATATAATCTTGAGCTGACAAGTGGCCAATAAAAAGAAGTTTCCAGCTATCAGTTCCAGATCATGGTGGAGAGAGAGAGAGAGAAGGAAGACATTTAAGCTAAATTTATGAATCAGACATCTGACTAGTGGCTACACCAGTTAACACGGACTGAAGAGCTGGCTCTTTACATCTGGTGGTTGGAAATAAGAGAGACAAACTATTTAGCATTTGCAATTCAGTTCCCAGTATGTGCAGGAATGTGAATATGGGACAGTCTCTGGGACACTGCCCATAGTGCAAAAGATTCAGATTTAGAATGCTGATACTTTTTATTTTTTTTGCAAAAAACTAGCTGCCTAGAAAATAAATATTACAATGCAAAAGTTCTCAGACTCCATCAGGACATTCTCAGCTGCTGGACAATCAAGGCTTATACTTCCTGCTCCTCTTTTTGCTTGTAGCAGGTTGACTTCTGCAAGCAATTTATCACTGACTGTTTTATTACCACTGCTGCTGCTGTTCTCCTGCCAGTGGGTTTTAGAGGTGTGATGTTGCGGTTCTTAGTGTGGCATTATTTTTATTTTATTATTTCCACGCAAGCTGCTTCAGTTGAAGGCAAATCAGTCACACGTTTCCCGAAACACCATGCAAAGTGAAATATAGCCACCCTTAAAAATCCACACTTCTCCAAATTTTTACGATCCAGTTCTCCAATCAAGGTTTACAAATAGGCCTATATTGGGTAACGGTGTGCATAAAAATGAATATATCAGTGAAAATAACAAAGAAAAATGCATTACATTGGGGGGAATTACTTGCAAAAATATGCACATTGGTCAAAACGGAATGCAAAAATGTGTTTATTAGGAGAAATTCATTTTCAGGGAAAGGGTCTATATATATAATTTTTTATTTTATTTTACAAGTGTATACAACAATATCAAATACATATCCCTCTAGATAGATTTCTCTGAATCTCGAGAATTCCCCCCATCCTCTCTATGGGTCCTATTGTCAACATTTTCAGCTGCATATTATTTCATAATCCATGTTTTATATCTCTCCACATTGTCCATAGTAATGGTTACATTACAAGTGTAACCAGACAGAGGGCCTTCTCGGTAGTGGCGCCCGCCCTGTGGAAAGCCCTCCCTTCAGATGTGAAGGAAATAAGTAGCTATCATATCTTTAAAAGACATCTGAAGGCAGCCCTGTTTAGGGAAGTTTTTAATATTTAATGTTGTATTGTTTTTAACACTCGATTGGAAGCTGCCCAGAGTGCCTGGGGAAACTCAGCCAGATATAACTTTCCCCATTCTTTCTCGAAGTTTTTGTCCTCTTGGTTCCTGAGCTTTCCTGTCAGTTTTGCTTAGTTTGCCATTCCTCTCTGGTGGGGACTCTTCTTTCCATCTCTGGGCTAGTGGCATCCGTGCAGCTGTTGTCACATACATAAAAAGTATTTTCTGCTCTTTTGGTTTGCTGGTACCTACAATTCCTAATAAAAAGCCTTCTGGTTTGTTTGTTTTTAAATAAAAGTTATTTCCAGTTCATTATATATCATTTCCATATCTAGAATATGCCTGTGAGGAACCCCTTAGACTACAGTTTCCTGACAATACAATGGATCCAGTGATAACTGAGTTCTTGGTAGAAAGGACCCTTGACAGTGTTCCAGAAAATTAACTCTACAGGTGTTTGATACGCTCTGATTCCTGTGGCATTTAATTTTTAAGGACAATTGGGAGGAACAGCTATGCTTTTCGAACAACTGTGATTCCACACAAGCCAGAACTGGAGGATTACAGAATCTCCAGGGCCTGGGTCAAGGGATATAATATTACGCTGCTGAGTTGCTTCTAGCACAAATGCAACGCACACTTTTGGAAACACAGGGCAGTCAAAGCATTGATTTGACCAAACTGCTAACCTGAGAAGGTGAATGCGAGGGGCTCCGTACAAGTCTTGTAAATGGCAAAAGGAGAGTGCAATTGCTTTGCCATGTGCAACGCCTCTCATAATTCCACACACATGTTTTTTTATTATTGTAATATGCACCAGAGTGCTGGCATAGCCTAGCGCCTAAACTGCGTGATCTATAAAGTCCTCAGTTCAAATCCCACACACTGCAGGATTCCCCCCCAAAATAAGACCAGAGGCAATTGTATTTCATCCAGCAGAGCTTTACTGCTACTGAAGGCAGATGAGCACAATGGTCACAAATCCAATACATTCAGGATTGGCACTGTCCATAAGAAATCCAGTTGCAGCAGACTTAACTCAAACTTACAATAACTTATAATAAGTGTAAACCTTAACACTATATACAGAACAGCACACCAGAAGGAAGAGAGATTTTTGTTGTTTAGTCATTTAGTCGTGTCTGACTCTTCATGACCCCGTGGACCAGAGCACGCCAGGCACTCCTGTCTTCCACTGCCTCTCGCAGTTTGGTCAAACTCATGCTGGTAGCTTCGAGAACACTATCCAACCATCTCATCCTCTGTCGTCCCCTTTTCCTTGTGCCCTCCATCTTTCCCAACATCAGGGTCTTTCCCAGGGAGTCTTCTCTTCTCATGAGGTGGCCAAAGTACTGGAGCCTCAGCTTCACGATCTGTCCTCCAGTGAGCACTCAGGGCTGATTTCCTTAAGAATGGAGAGGTTTGATCTTCTTGCAGTCCATGGGACTCTCAAGAGTCTCCTCCAGCACCATAATTCAAAAGGGTAACAATGCTGCAGTTGAAAAAACTGCTTTTGTTTGACACTACGGAGTAACAGAGCAACGGAGGAGGGGGTGGGAATTCCGCTCCATTGCTTTCACTGCCACTGATTGAGAGGGACTGGTATGCATTTGGCGTCCCCCATAGTTTGGCACACGGGTGCACCACACCCCTTGCACCCCTGGGGAAAGACGGCCCTGGAGATAGAAAGAGAAAGTGAAACCCAGGCTCCTTCTGGAATATTTTTATAGTCATCATGACCTTGACAGACGAGATAAGCGAACTAGTTTAAACCAGCTGTACTCAGCTTCTCTGAAGGTATAACCCAAACATCATGAAGTTTCTTTCACACAGAGAAGCTTCCAGAACCCTCTTGAATTAATTAGAATAGGAAAGATCTCTACACATCAGATCAATACTATCTGTACTAAGAAATGCAAACTGATCAGTTCACCTGTTGTTGGGATAAAACTGAAGACTTCACACACACACACACACACACACAATCACACACTTTTGGTGTGCGACGCAGTTTGCTGATGCAGCATTTGACAGCATTTGCTGTTATGTATGTTGTCTTTAGAAAAACTTTCCATCACTAGTGACAAACTTGCTGTACCTGTGCTTACACAGAATACTAAATCTGTCATTACCCTCAGTTGAATTAGGGTGGCAAGAGATAGGAAAACAGCCAGCCTACCTCATTCTTTCCCACATTCTGGGAAAGAAGGGAAATTCTGTATTTCCTGCTCTTGCTTATTTTCCTTATTTTCCTTCTTTGACTTTTTTTTTACTTTATTAAGGACATGTGTTGCACATGTGCATGTGCTGGGGTCAGGAGCAGGCCTCATGCGCATGTGTGGTGCATGAGAAACCTGAAATTTCCTGACTTTCTCTCATGAATAAATTCAGCAATGCCTATTCTGGTGTTTCCCTCCCAATTATCACATATATTTTGTGAGATGTTTGATCCCAGAAATTTGACGGCCACTGTGGTGGCTTAATACTTGTCTTGACCAGTAGCAGAGGACATCTTAAATATACATCTCTGGGCTCTGCTCCATGGTTCTTTTGAGCCACCAGTAGGGATGAATAGATCTGTCAGTTTGGGGGGCTCTCTCAAAATTGGTTTCTCATTTTCCAATCTTAAATTCAGTTCTCCACATGTTGCAGTAATTTGCAGATTAAAAAAAACACAACCTTATGGAAATTATTCAGCATTTTTTCTGCAGTTTTACACATTTGCTGCAAGCAATTTCCCCCAATGTAGAAATTTTTTAAATGTTATTTTCATGAATATATTAATTTTTATGCATACTCTTATGTGGTATATACATTCTTGTAAAAATTGCTTGGTCGGAGGGCAGCACTGCAAAATTCAGATAAGCTCGAATTTTGAAGGATAGTTCTGTTTTGGTTTGTATATTGTTTCAGAAAGTGTGAATTCGATGCAATCATCTTTAAATGTGCACTGAATCAAATGTCTCTTCCATCCCTACCCACCAGTTTCCTCCCATTGACCCTTTGGGCTCCCCCTCCCTGGCCCAGGCCAGGGAGCAGAATTTTAACTTTCAAAAGTTGGGAACCCTAGTCTAAAGCTGCATTGCTGTGGAGCTGACAGGAGCTCTCAGATGATCTTTAGCAATACAGATCTGCTTTTCTCCCTCTACCCTCCCTCTGTTCCAAAACTCCTTGGCTAAGGGCCTTTCCTGTCCCAAGAGGCAACAAGATGCAGAGAACTTTGTGCTGAATCCTCTGGTTTGCTGCTGTGCAGCCGAATACAGTTTTGGGCTGTTGATTATTTGGTTCCTTTTTAATTTTCATTTTTACAGCCTCTTGCTCCCATTGTTCAGTCCAGTATCCAAAACAGCCCCTTCAATAGAAAACTCTCTCTCTGTTTCCAGATTAAACATTAACTGCAGCAAACCTGACTAGGCCCTTCCCTTCCCTCTCCCAATCCCTATTCCATCTTCTGTAAAAAAAGAAAGGAAGAAGAAGCCTAATCGCCACTCCCAGGTGTCTCATAATCTGGTTGTAAGTGTGGGTAATCACAGCCTCCTATTTGTGGATGCCTGCCAGGGATGGTTGTTAGAACAATTGAGGCAGGAGACATCTGTCTTGGATGAACTCTAGATAGACCTTTCATTGGAAAGCAAGTACCTATTTGTGTACATTATGTCAGGGACAAGAAGGAAAGCATGATTTAGAGACAATTACATATTTCTTTAGCAAGCAATCATGATATTTCACTAGGTACGCTGTACCTAGTTTGATTCTTGCCCAGGCTGCCTGCGTACAAGCAAGCAACTTGCAGGGGGAAATTGACTTGATTGCAAAGGATGATATACTTTTCACCGTTCACTGAGCTAGGGTTGATCTGTCTGGAGTGGTAATTTATGGAGGGGACCATGGTTACAATTGGCACTTATGTAATTGGGGATTTTACTATTTAAATGCACACTGTAAAAAGGTAGATCTCCTCTGCTTCCTGGCTTAATGCTCTTATGCTCCTTGGACCCCCTACTTTAACTCACTGGAATATTATGAAGTGTCATATGCATTATTCAGAATCTGTGGTTCGACCCTGCTAGCTAAACCATGCACAAATATGAGTTGTGCAGAATCTGTCTCTGCGCTTGGTTTTTGTTCCCGTATACAGAACCCCAGGGTTCTCGATCCAATATTTATTTATGGTTTCTTGCAAATGGTATGGCCTACCAAAGCTTTAATTTATGCCAGTCCAGGACATGTTTTCAGTGCTAGGGTTTGACACAGCATGCAGAATTATAATGATGACAATGAGTAAATATTCATATCCACTCTTTGGCTTATTGAGCATCCAGAACAGCTAAAGGTGATAGTACATCTGCGCCCAACCCAAGGAGGACAAACATCCAGTAGTTTAATTCTTTTATTGACAAACCATACACTTACAGGAGCTCCTAAGGTGCACAGAACACACACAGACACACACTTCTGGCAACTAAGTAGCTGGCGTGTCAGGGATCGTGCTGAGGAGAGCTGCACTGAGGAGGAATGATGAGAGTCTGCCCGTCCTCTTGCTCCTGATCAGGACCCTGAATCTTCCAAGGAGCAGTGGGACAGTATAGATTTGGAACAGTGGTTTGCAGATGGGCATAGATCAGAAGGCAGAAGTTGGGAAGAACTGGGTGGTGAACAGCTAGAAGAAGAAGAACCAGGGGGAGAGAGACTTTTGCTGGAAAGTGTCCATCCGCTCAGCCCAAGGTCAATGAGAGCAGATAAGGTGGCAGCACAGAAAGCACAGTGGTTGCGAAAGACTACCTACAAAGACTTTATAAATTGTTTGAATGTTAAGAAAGTGCTTGAAAGGAAGGAACTTGGCATCAGTAGCCTAGATGAGAAATGTATGAGAATAAGTTGAACTATAGGAATGAGATTCGAAGTAATGTTATGCCTAAACTAAGTAGCTTAATATTTAATGGAAACATTTAAAATTATAGGCATAACACATTAGAACTAGAATATAAGATTTGAAATAAGGTAATAAATTGCGGAATATAACTTTTGTCCGGAGAACGCAGGAAAGGGAGACGTGAGGAAGTCCAGAGGGCTATGAAAAAATGTATGAAAAGCTGTGATTTTCCATTCTTTTTTCTGTATACTTTCTTTGTCTGTTATATGTTTGGTGACTTTCTTTTCTTAAAAAATGCAATAAAAATATTTTTTTTTAAAAAAAGAAAGCACAGAGGTTGCGAGATCAGGTTACAAGATGTGATGGCAGCATTTATATATCGCAGTAAGCCATAGTGAATGGTTTACTGTGATATGTACTTGACCATAAAGCACAGAACCCTCCTGCTTTTCCATTCATCTGAGTGGCAGTAACAGACCACAACCTCTGGGTTAGCATTATGGCTGAATGGGAGATAATAGTGTCTTACTCCAAACAAACCACAATGTGAAGTTAAGATTTGTTCTTGGTTTACCAATCATGGTTTCTTTGTTTGAAGTAAACAAGTTATATCCCCTGGTTTAGGCACAGTACTAAGCCAGGAATCATGGTTTGTTGCCCCCACTCATGCTAGGGGCAGAGTGAAGTGGGAATGCTCTCCCCATTCACAGTAAACCTTGAGCTGTCATACCCACGTCGGTCACAGAGGACCTGTGGAGGTATCGTAGCAAAACCACTAACAGCACTGCACTTGCTGATGTAATATGTCAGCTGAGGTGATCACAGATATGATGCGGAACTTTAAAGCCCTAAACAGCCTCAGCCCAGTATACCTGAAGGAGCATCTCCACCCCCATCATCCAGCTCAGACACTGAGGTCCAGCTCTGGGGGCCTTCTGGCAGTTCCCTCCCTGCGAGAAGTGAGGTTACAGGAAACCAGGCAGAGGGCCTACTTGGTAGTGGTGTCCACCCTGTGGAAAGCCCTCCCATCACATGTCAGGGAAATAAACAAATATCTGACTTTTAGATATTCTGTTGGGAGCCGCCCAGAGTGGCTGGGAAATAATAATAATAATAATAATAATAATAATAATAATAATAATAATAATATCATCATCATCATCATCATCATCATCAATATCAGTTCTTGTGACTTTGGCAGCTGGAAGAACAGTCCATAGGAACAGCTGACAGACATGACCGTGATCAGTCTTTATATCCATTTTGCCTGTTTGCATGACGGCTGGCCCAGAGATGGTCAAGAATCTGTGTTTACAGGTCAAGCAATATGTGAATCAAACCTTAAACTTCCTATACAGTGGACCCTCCAGTTACGTACCGCTCTGGTTACATAACTTTCAGATTACGAATGCAGCAAACCCGGAAGTGTATTCTTCCGGGTTTCGCTGTGTGCACATGTGCAGAAGCGCTCTGCGTGCCACACTCATGTGCCAAAGCGCTTTCGCCGCACGCATGCACAGAAATGCTCTGCGCGTTGCGCTCATGCGCAGAAGCACTCTTACGCTGTGTGTGCGCGCAGAAGTGGGCTTCTGGTTACGGATTTTTCAGGATGCGCATGGACCCCTGGAATGAATTAAATCCGTAACCAGAGGGTCCACACTGTATAGGGAAGTTTTTAATGTTTTATGTTTTATTGTGTTTTTAATATTCTGTTGGCAGCTGCCTAGAGTGGCTGGGGTAATAATAATAATAATAATAATAATAATAATAATAATAATAATAATAATAGTTGCCATCGTCATTGAATAATGGCAGCTCCAACATCAAAAGATATAATCTCCTTCCCCTGTCCCATAACTGCTGTGCTCTTCGTTTTAAAAATTGTAAGCATCTCATGATGATCTGATGATATCTGACGTGTTATGGAGCATATTGGGTTGGCAAGCACACTGATTCCTCTCTTCTTCTTTAAAAAAAGGAAAGGAAAAAAAAAAAGGGGTTTCAGAAACATCAGCAAATCTCATGCCAAAAGCACGAACAAATATCATGAGGTCTGGGAGCACATAAACAAAGCAGTGTTAAAGCTGGCATGGCGAAAAAGCTGTCTCAATGTGATTTGCTCATGCGATTTATGACGCTGGGAGTGGCACAAAGAACTGGATCATATGCAGCTTCCAGCACACTCTGTTCCCCTTTGGCCGAGAGCGATTGGAGTACAACAAGGTGATAGCTGTAGCGAGGGGGACGAGAGGGATCAATCATCCAAAAATGTTTAAGTTCAGCTCCGGGGGAATACACAAAAGTATATTGCTGGAAAGATTGGGCAGGGGGAGTCCGGGTAATAAATCAAGTAGAGAGAATCGGAAAGCACACAATTATCCTCTGCATTTAAATCTGAAGCAGCGGCAGTTACACACAAGCACAAATGATGTGTCATCTCAATGTATTATTGCTGCACAACTGAAGAATTGGCAAAGTACATCCCCTTGTTTAATCAAGCAGTTGTTTCTCATTTTCATGCCAAATAACATGAGCTGGGCTTACCAAGGCCACAGTTTGTGTGTGTGTGTGTGTGTGTGTGTGTGTGTGTGTGTGTTGGTAATTCTGTGGTGATTACCGTATTTTTCGCTCTGTAAGATGCACCAGACCACAACACGCACCTAGTTTTTGGAGGAGGAAAACAAGGGGGGAAAAAATCTGAATCTCAGAAGCCAGAACAGCAAGAGGAATCGCAGTGAAAGCAGCAATCCCTCTTGCTGTTCTGGCTTCTGTGATAGCTGCACAGCTTGCATTCGCTCCATAAGACTCACACACATTTCCCCTTACTTTTTAGGAGGGAAAAAGTGAGTCTTATAGAGCAAAAAATACGGTAGTTATGAAGACATATCCACTCAGCCTCTTTTTCAAGAGTTTATTTAAAAACAATGCCTGCTTGGGTTTGTAGTGCTTGCACAACGCCAAGCTAAAACGTTTAACATGGCGGCTAAGAGATTGAGCTGGGACCTGGGGCTGTGGTGGTGGTTCTCAGCTTATGAACTCACTAAGTGGTTTTTAGCTGGATTTATGCAGGCTATGTTGTGTCATGGGCTAAGTGGAAGACCTTGCAGACCCATGCTTTCTAGATGTGGGATAAGTGTGGATGAACTGAAAAATGAGAAATGGAAATTGACAGGTTTACCTGTCCCTTTTTAGTAACCAGTTTTATGAAACAATACATTTCGAAGAGAAAAGAAGATGACAAAAAGTCTCTGGAAAAATACAACCTGAAAAGAAATCAGAACAAATACTCAATATAACAGCCAATGTTGTATAAACTCATAGCAAACTTTGTGCAAATAAATCAAGGTGAAATACAACTCATCGCCTAGAAGCAACTACAATGTGTTGTCTGTAAAACCACTCCAGGATTCTCAAAAAATCACTCTTTTGTGTGAGCTGTCTTTAGAGTAACTTGAAAAAACATTTCAGTGCTGTATCTTGAAAAGTGAACCTAGGAATACAGTGGTACCTTGGTTCTCAAACTTAATCCGTTCTGGAAGTCTGTTCCAAAACCAAAGCGTTCCAAAACCAAGGTGCGCTTTCCCATAGAAAGTACAGTGGTACCTCGGGTTAAGTACTTAATTCATTCTGGAGGTCCGTACTTAACCTGAAGCACCACTTTAGCTAATGGGGCTTCCTGCTGCTGCCGTGCCGCCAGAGCACGATTTCTGTTCTCATCCTGAACTTAAGCAAAGTTCTTAACCTGAAGCACTATTTCTGGGTTAGCAGTGTCTGTAACCTGAAGCGTATGTAACCTGAGGTACCACTGTAATGCAAAACGGATTAATCCATTCCAGACTTTTAAAAACAACCCCTAAAACAGCAATCTAACGTGAATTTTACTATCTAATGAGACCATAAAATGAAAGCAATAATTATTGTACTGTACTATAAAATAAATAAAACAGTATTGTAGATGATAATTTTTTTAAAAAAACTTCTTACCTGCACTGATGATAGTCATTATCCATTTCTGCAGTCACTCACTCACTCACTCACTCACTCACTCAATCAATCAATCAGTAAAAAGCAAAAACAAAAGCACCAAATATCACCAAGTATCACCCAAATATCACCCCAGAACACAGCAATTGGAAGCGGAAGGCTTGAATTACAGTGGGGGGGGGCACAAATTAGCAGCACAACAGGAAACACGGGGGGACTCAAAACGGAGCATGTTCGGCTTCTGAAAAAAAGTTCAAAAACAGGAACACCTACTTCTGGTTTTGCAGTGTTCGGGTTCCAAGTTGTTCGTGAACTAAGCTGTTCAAAAACCTAGGTACCACTGTAGGGACAAACTAGCCACAGTAAAATGAATGAAAAATACTAAATGCTGCCCTCTGTCAGCATTTATTCCCATTACATCACACCTGAAAAATGCCAAGGCTTAGCCTTTGATAATCCTCCATAGAAGAGAGCTTCAGAATTTCATTCAGCCACATCTCTATCAGCTAATAATGTTTCTAACTTGACTCTGGCCTGGCATTTGTAAGAGATAATTAGCGTAACACTGGTAGGTGGTATTATTGGGCAAGCAAATGCAGATAAGGGAGGAAAATGCTTATAAAAGATAAGAAAGCCATGCAGCAATTTATTACCAAATTTACTAATCTACTAAGGAAGCAATCCTATGAATGCTCTGCCCTCCTGGTAATTCTCACCCCCCGAAGAAAAATCAATCAGAATTGCTCCCACTTCGTTGCTCATCATTATGTTGGATGAAAAGATTCATTTAAGATGCTGAATCTCTCTCCCCCCCCCCCAAATCTTTGGGTCTTTGGCAGCAGCCAATTACAGAACATCACTGTTTTAGTTTTATTTTTCAATAATGCTAGAGGCCCTTTCAGAACACGGAGGCAGCTGGTGTTCACTCAGTTAGGTTGTTTAAACAATCTCTGCATTTTTTGACCCCTGTTCATCTTTACTGTGGTAGGCTTTCTGTTCTCTGCTCTGTGAAAATCAGTGTGCCCAGTGCTATTTTTCTAGAAAAAGAGGTGCCAGAACTCACTATGAACACCTCCCTCATTCTCTTAAAATGGCAATGGTTCCCACCTGAGAGGTGTCGGAACTGAGCTCCTGTGCATTCTCCCTGGAAAAAAAGCCCCAAGTGTGTCCCAAACAGTGCATATGATTGAATGCACACAGGTTATCAAAACAGGCATACTTCATATTCATCTGTCGTAATTTCTCATCCCCCTTTTATTTTAGAATGATTGCATAATACTCTAGCATTAACAGCTTAATACCTTCCCCCTTTCTTGCAGAGCGCTGTTTGTCAACAGACTGAGGTTGAATCCCGACAAGACGGAATACTGTTTCTGGGGGACAGGGGGCAGCCGGTTGTGGGGGATTCCCTTTTCCTGAATAGGGTAACTATAATCCAAAGGACCAGTGCACAGCCTGGGAGTCATTTTGGACTCACAGCTGTCCATGAAGGCACAGGTCAATTCTGTGTCCAGGGCAGCTGTCTACCAGCTTCACGTGCTGGTACACCGGCTGAGACCGTACCTGCCTGCGCATTGTTTTGCCAGGATGGTACATGCTCTGGTTATTTCCTGCTTGGATTACCAGAAGGTAAAGGTAAAGGTAAAGGTAAAGGGAACCCTGACCATTAGGTCCAGTTGTGACTGACTCTGGGGTCATCTCGCTTTATTGGCCAAGGGAGCCGGCATACAGCTTCCGGGTCATGTGGCCAGCATGACTAAGCCGCTTCTGGTGAATCAGAGCAGCACACGGAAACGCCGTTTACCTTCCCTCTGGAGCGGTACCTATTTATCTACTTGCATTTTGACGTGCTTTCGAACTGCTAGGTTGGCAGGAGCAGGGACCGAGCAATGGGAGCTCACCCCGTCGCGGGGATTCGAACCGCTGACCTTCTGATTGGCAAGTCCTAGGCTCTGTGGTTTAACCCACAGCGCCACCCGCGTCCCTATCCAGAAGGTAGTTGGCGCTAGATCTTAGTGTCCAGGCTGGAGAATTCACCTACTGTGTGGAGAGACCATCTTGGCGTTCACCTCACTTAGAAAAAATGGTTGACCGGCGATATAAAAATTCAGTTGGCCAACCAACCAACTTGGGTTTAATCCACCATGTTAAAAACTGACTAGAATATGGTAGTGAAGTTGTGTTAAGGGAAGCTGCATCAAAACATGGTTTTGAAAGAAGGAACTCTGAGATGCCTGTGGATTCCAGCTGTATATGCGGAGTCAAAAAACGGAGGTGGGAACGTACTGGAGCCAGATTAACCACGAATGTGTACACAGCCCCAGTCTCCTAGCAGGCGTGAAGAGCTTCTGTTTGTTCAAGCAGCTATTTAGGGAGAACATGTTGGGACTCCTTTAAGTTTTCCTGCCTTGTATACAAGCCATAAATAATTATCAGCTGGGTGAGAGTGGACAGAACAGCAGCTACAGTCATGGCATATCACTCTTCTCTCCACCGCCACCTTAAAGAATCATTTTCCCGTATGCCAGCCCTGACGGGGAAGACTGCAGACAGATGGCTTCATTCAATGTGTAGTTGGAGACAGTTTTCTACTTGCATCTTATTTTGAGATGCCACGACAGGGTGAGGCACAGACCCTGATCAGTCTCTTCTTCTCTTTCTTTTCCACCCTTCCTTCCTACCCCGAACAGTTGTACAACCCCAACATTGTGCATTCAGTGTAGTGGGCCCAAACCTGTGGAACACTCTCCCAACTGTGATTAGACAGGCAAACTTCAGGTGAATGACTAAGACTATCTTGTTCCAACAGACGTTTTAAGATAAGAGTTTGGTTTTCTGATACGTTTCTATTATTGTTGTTATTGCTATAATTACAGCTGTCCATGGAGGCGCAGGTCAGTTCTGTGTCCAGGGCAGCTGTCTACCAGCTCCATCTGGTACGCAGGCTGAGACCCTACCTGCTCACGGACTGTCTCTCCAGAATGGTGCATGCTCTGGTTATCTCCCACTTGAACTACTGCAATGCGCTCTTTGAAGGTGACTTAGAAACTACAACTAAGCCAGAATGTGGCAGCCAGACTGGTGACTGGGAGTGGCCGCCAAGACCACATAACACCGGTCCTGAAAGACCTTCATTGGCTCCCAGTACATTTCTGAGCACAATTCAAAGTGTTGGTGCTGACCTCTAAAGCCCTAAACAGCCTCAACCCAGTGCACCTGAAGGAGCGTCTCCACCCCTATTGTTCAGCCTAGACACTGAGGTCCAGCTCTGAGGGCCTTCTGGCAGTTCCCTCATTGCGAGAAGTGAGGTTACAGGGAACCAGGCAGAGGGCCTTCTTGATAGTCAAGGAAATAAACAACTACAGTGGTACCTCTGGTTCCGGAGGTCTGCTTGTAACCTAAAACTGTTCTTAACATGAGGCGTGCTTTTGCTAATGGCGTCTCCTGCTGCTGCTGCGCCGCCGGTGCGCGACATCTGATCGCATCCAGGGGCAAAGTTTGTAACAAGGAGCATCTACTTCCGGGTTAGCGGAGCTCGTAACCTGAAGCATTCGTAAGGAGGGCGGTACGTAACACAAGTTTCCACTGTATCTTACAGTGGAGGTTCCACTGTATTTTAGAAGGCATCTGAAGGCAGCCCTGTTTAGAGAAGTTTTAATGTTTGATATTTTATCACATTATTATTATTATTATTATTATTATTATTATTATTCTGTTGGGAGCTGCCCAGAGTGGCTGAGGAAACCTTGCCAGATGGGCGGGGTATAAATAATAAACAATAATTTATTATTATTATTATTATTATTATTATTATTATTATTATTATTCACCCTCCACCAACAGGTCCCAGAGCAATCTCAGAATTCAAGATTAAAAGCAATTAAAATGGATTACAAGCGCCTTGAAATTTTGTTTTTTTATTTGGTCCTGTTTTCTGTGGTTTGTTTCACCCCTGAAATTGAAGGTTAAAGGAGCTAAAAAGGAGCTTCCACTTTGGGTTCTCTCTGGATGTTAAAAAGCTAAGTAAAAACGTGAAGAATACCGTAAAAATAATCGTGTAGTAGTCTTGATGTTTACATTGACAAACGGTTTTGGATCGACATCTTGAAAGGATGCTGGAAACCTCATGTACTTTATATTGAGGTGGCATCTGCATCTTGCTGTGACTTCATCATGAGTTTCTGCCACCATGTACTCATCCTGGCTTTGGGCATTGCCTGGAAGCCAAATCCTGCATGTGTTGTTGGGACCATAGGAGTCCATTGGGTCCAGAGGAGGGCAACCAAAATGGTCAAAGGTCTGGAAACGATGCCTTATGAAGAACGGCTAAGGGAGCTGGGCATGTTTAGCCTGGAGAAGAGGAGGTTAAGGGGTGATATGATAGCCATGTTCAAATATATAAAAGGATGTCATATAGAGGAGGGAGAAAGGTTGTTTTCTGCTGCTCCAGAGAAGCGGACACGGAGCAATGGATCCAAACTACAAGAAAGAAGATTCCACCTAAACATTAGGAAGAACTTCCTGACAGTAAGAGCTGTTCGACAGTGGAATTTGCTGCCAAGGAGTGTGGTGGAGTCTCCTTCTTTGGAGGTCTTTAAGCAGAGGCTTGACAACCATATGTCAGGAGTGCTCTGATGGTGTTTCCTGCTTGGCAGGGGGTTGGACTCAATGACCCTTGTGGTCTATTCCAACTCTATGATTCTATGATTCTATATGTCTAGCTCACCACAGACGGGAAAGCTTTGAAATTATAGTAAGCAAGTGCCCAGGTGTGACTCAGAACTGATTCCCAAGTTGAGCTTGCCGTAAGGCAGGCTGGATAACTTGCTTCGGAGTGCAGGTGGCACTGAGCACCACACAGGTTGATGGATATTCAAAATTCTGCACAACAGGTACCACTTTTTAGGACGCTTCTCGTTTCTCCAGTTTTATGCCAAAGCGCCAAGCCGCCCAGAAAGCTCCCATGCGGACGTCCTCTAAATAGCATTGGACACCATTCAGATACAGTACCAGGACCTCTCAGGCAGAACCTCATCCAACAACTCATTATGACAAAATAACTTGGCACGCACTTTTTAGGGCTGTAGATTTTGCCAAGCAGTTTTCCTTTGCGACGCACAGGCATCGTGCCGCATTTAAACTAATTTAAAAACACTTAATATTCTAAATATAGAGTTTCCCCATTTCCTTTCCAAAAGGCTCTGGCTTTATTAAATCTATATTATTTCCAAAGCAGTCACTTTTTTTTAAAAAAAAGATTTACTACAATTCTTAGTTTTTGTATTTTATCCCTACTTTTTTCATTGCATCCCACTCCCCCATCTCCCATTTTTTGTGTGATTTTTGTGTGTGTTGAATGTGTCTGTTTGTTTGCACCCCACCCCACCCCATGAATTTCTGTTAAATTTCCAAACTGGTGTGATATACTTCACACAATATAAACCTTTCCTCTAACCTGAGAGGAAGGCACAGGTGAAGCAGACCTCTTTCTTGAAACGCTATGATATAGAGGTAGTTTGTAGCCTCTCAGCAATATTTTTACTGTTCTTAAGGGACGCACACAATTTCTTCTGCTTGGAGTGTTTATATCACAATATCTGATTGGTGTCCATGATGCTAGTGTGAGGGAATGTTTCTTGTGACTTCAAACATTTTTAGATTACGTATAAAAGGGTAAACAGATCAGGTTTTCTCAGTTCATGCAGCATAGTCAGAATAAGGTATGGAAGGACCTGTCACTTTTGGTTCTCTCGGTTTCTCATCTTCCCAGTCTTAAATTCAGTTTTCAACATTCTTTCCTTTCCCTTTCCTTCCTTTGAACTCTGGGTTTTCTAAGCACATACAACAGTGGGTAGCAATGGGTAGTGTTCTGGCCTTGATTTGTTTTTCAAGCCCAGTGAACAGGTATTGTGTCCCAGCAACTATCAAATGAGAGCACAGTGGTACCTCGGGTTAAGTACTTAATTCGTTCTGGAGGTCTGTACTTAACCTGAAACTGTTCTTAACCTGAGGCACCACTTTAGCTAATGGGGCCTCCTGCTGCTGCCGCGCCGCCGGAGCACAATTTCTGTTCTCATCCTGAAGCAAAGTTCTTAACCCGAGGTAATATTTCTGGGTTAGCGGAGTCTGTAACCTGAAGCATATGTAACCCGAGGTACCACTGTATTTCCAAGTAGGAAATGAGAACAGCATCTGAAAAGCCAAGCCAAACCCAACCCAACCCAAACCAAACCAAACCAAACCAAACCAAACCAAACAACAATCTCTCTCTCTCTCTCTCTCTCTCTCTCTCTCTCTCTCTCTCTCTCTCTCTCTCTCTCTCTCTCTCACACACACACACACACACACACACACACACAGCAGGGCTTTTTTTCAGTCGTAATTTTCTGGAACTGAGTTTCGGCACCTCTTTTTCTAGAAAAATAGCACTGCACACAAGCATCTCAAAAGGCAAATGAATTTTTAGCTCGTCTGAGCTGTTAACATACAGTGATAACCAAGCTGGAGACAGAAATGAAGTAGATGCC
Source organism: Podarcis muralis (assembly GCF_964188315.1). NCBI lineage: Eukaryota > Metazoa > Chordata > Lepidosauria > Squamata > Lacertidae > Podarcis > Podarcis muralis. The sequence continues at coordinate 20,261,455 of NC_135656.1, read as the reverse complement.
AGTGATGGCTCTTGGGAGCAGGAGTTTATCAGCCTCTTCTCTGGTCCTCCATTTGCTTTTAGCTATTGGCACGTTCTGGCCTGGGTAGACTGGCCTTCTCACCCATTTGCCTTCTTCCACTTTCTCTGCCCCATTCTCCAGGTTTGCAATTTCTTTTGAAAAAAAAAAAGAAGTCTTCAGAAAAATTGTTCAGCATGTTAGTGTGAATTTCTCCTAAGACACACATTGCTGTGTTAAATTTTTCCTGATAAAAACATTTTTGCAAAGCAATTTCCCCTAATATAAAATGATATTGGTTGTTTTTTTTAATTAATATATGCATTTACAGTGGTACCTCGGGTTAAGTACTTAATTCGTTCCGGAGGTCCGTACTTAACCTGAAACTGTTCTTAACCTGAAGCACCACTTTAGCTAATGGGGCCTCCTGCTGCTGCTGAGACGCCGCTGCTCGATTTCTGTTCTCATCCTGAAGCAAAGTTCTTAACCCGAGGTACTATTTCTGGGTTAGCGGAGTCTGTAACCTGAAGCATATGTAATCTGAAGCGTATGCAACCTGAGGTACCACTGTATATGAATACTTGACCCTAGTATACACATTTGGGGTCACACAACTTGGCTGGAGAACTACTTTGCAAAATCCGGAAACATTTTGAAAGCTGTGTTTGAGTTCACATACAAAGTCTGCCATGCTCACTTTTGAATGCAAACTGAATAAAGGATTTCTGCAATATCCTTTCCTAATACCATGACCTAATATTGATATGTCAGCTGCTTAGCGTGGCTGCCTAGTGTTCTTTAAGTTTATAATTATCTAAATTGAAATTGAAATTGTGAGGCTTATTAGATGTGAAAATGGCTTGTTTTACTTGTTTGATTTTTTTTCTAGTTTCACTAGGATTCCTTTTTAAAATCTAGCTGATGCTTCTTTCCTCTGGCTGATTCTAGTCAATCACAGATCACACAGTGGAAAAACATGATGTCACAATGCTATGTAGCCAATCAGAATGGGCAAGCCAAGTCATTTGAGGAGAAAGGCCATGCTCCCTATATTAGTCACATCTAATCAGGACAGCAGGACGTGGGTGGCGCTGTGGTCTAAACCACAGAGCCTAGGGCTTGCCGATCAGAAGGTTGGCGGTTTGAATCCCCGTGACGGGATGAGCTCCCGTTGCTTGGTCCCTGCTCCTGCCACCCTAGCAGTTCGAAAGCATTGTAAAATTAATGAATGTTAAAATGATGTTGGATTGAAATGAAACGGCTTTAGCAACAAGGTTAAAAAGAATATGTAAAAATGGATTGATAATTAGATGAAAATACAAAGTTATAATATGTTAAGATATAGAATTAAGATAAAAACAAAGAGGGAAAGGATTTGCTGAACTAACCATGTGAACTGGAATACAAAAAAGGGAGGTGCGAGGAGGTCAGGAAACAAGTAAATGAAATATAAGACATGAAAATATTGATCTGTTTTTAATTTTTTTTATGTATTTTGTATTTTTTCTTTGTATTTTTGTATCTTTTTTTCTTTTTTCTTTTCATTTTTTACTTTTTCTTTTTTAATTCTGTAACTCTTTTCTGTCCGTAAAATTTCAATAAATATCATTTTCAAAAAAAACCCAAAACAAACGAAAGCATGAAGTGCAAGTAGATAAATAGGTACCACTCTGGCGGGAAGGTAAACGGCGTTTCCGTGCGCTGCTCTGGTTCACCAGAAGTGGCTTAGTCATGCTGGCCACATGACCCGGAAGCTGTACGCCGGCTCCCTTGGCCAGTAAAGCGAGATGAGCGCCACAACCCCAGAGTCGGCCACGACTGGACCTAATGGTCAGGGTTCCCTTTACCTTTTAATCAGGACAGCAATACCTCAAGGACTGCCTCTCTCCATATGAACCTTCCCAGACCCTGAGATCATCATCTTGTGGCCCGTCTTTGTGTGCCCCCTCCACAAGAAGTCTGGAGGCTGGCCACATGAGAAAGAACCTTTTCTGCAGTGGTTCTCCATTTGTGGAATGCTCTCCCCAGGAAGGCTCGCCTGGTGCCTTCATTATACATTTTTAGGAGAAAAAATTATTCTTCAACCAGGCCTTTGGGTGATTATAATCCTATACCTTTTAAAATGCGTTTGCGGGGGGGCTTGGGGGTGATTGGTTTGTTCTTATGTATGCTGTGTTTTTATCTTTAGCTAGCCGTGGGGATTATCTAAAGCTTATTTCCCCTAAACTGATTTTTGAATTTTATTGTTATTCATGTTTTTATACTGTATTTTATGCTGCTTTTATAATTAAGTTTTTAAAATTTGTTGTTAGCTGCCCTGAGCCCGGTTTTTGAACCGGGAAGGGTGGGGTATAAATGAATTATTATTATTATTATTATTATTATTATTATTATTATTATTATTATTATTTTGAATTTTTACATTGTGAACTACCCTTTAATGAAAGGTGGCATACAAATTTAATAATAATAATAATAATAATAATAATAATAATAATAATAATAATAATAATAAACAACCAGGAATCATGCAGTTCATACATGAAGGGTGTTGACTTCCTGGTCATCTAGAACAATACCAATTGAGTTCTTCAATCGCTATGGTGCTCTTTTTAAATATTATTTTCTTTCCTTATGTTTTGTACTTAGAGAGGACACCTGGTTATGATTATAGACAGCATGCCTCGCTTGGTGTCCGCAACGCAGAAGTCTCCCGTGTGAGGAGCCACATTTCCAAAAGCCGTCGCGGCAATACACTTGCTTATTGCAACTCTTGGATTCTTCTTTGAACTCGATAATCATCTGCAGCCTGTCCCCCCCCCCCTCCATATTTGCCCATGATTACTGGAGGGATGGGTTTCCTCATCCTTTCTCCATGGTAATTGGTCTCAGTGCAACCAGGAGAGGGGAAGGAGAAGGAAGATTCCTTCTTTCCCTCCTACCTTAAATTGATTCTTTTGTCTCGGAGGCTAAGCAAGCCTCACTTCCTGGTATGCCCCAGGGCTTGGAAGATGGAGGCCGCTTGATTGATAGGTCCAAACAGAGTAACGGGCAGTGGTTATACCAGACATGACACAGACACAAAAAGTAGTCTGCTACAAGCAGCTTCTGATGGATGTCAACATGAATTATTCACCAATCCGGATGTGTGCTCGACAGTAGCTTTAGAGCAGCACGAGAATTTCATAATGAAAATATTCTGGGGTTTTTTTTGGGGGGGGGGTGCGTGTGAGTGACTGGTGTCCATTTATTCTTTGTTGTTGTTTAGTCATTTAGTCGTGTCCGACTCTTCATGACCCCATGGACCAGAGCACGCCAGGCACTTCTGTCTTCCACTGCCTCCCGCAATTTGGTCAAACTCATGCTGGTAGCTTCGAGAACACTATCCAACCATCTCGTCCTCTGTCGCCCGCTTCTCCTTGTGCCCTCCATCTTTCCCAGCATCAGGGTCTTTTCCAGGGAGTCTTCTCTTCTCATGAGGTGGCCAAAGTATTGGAGCTTCTGTCCTTCCAGTGAGCACTCAGGGCTGATTTCCTTCAGAATGGATAGGTTTGATCTTCTTGCAGTCCATGGGACTCTCAGGAGTCTCCTCCAGCACCATCATTCAAAAGCATCAATTCTTCGGTGATCAGTCTTCTTTATGGTCCAGCTCTCACGTACCAGAAGCCCCAAAATAATGTCTTTCTATGGATCCACCTTCTGTCTGATGCACAGGGGGCTTCTTAGTGCATTTCTTAGGCATCAGTGGTGGCTGGTGCTAACTAGACCTGGTGCGCAGCTCGGAGGTCACAGGGCCATGGCAAACGAGGGGTCACAGGGGTGTGGCCAAGATCTGGCTCCTCCCCCACCTTCCTCCCTTGCAAAGCTACCATGGGCACTTAAGCATTGCAATCTTTCAACTAAACTGAAAAGTGTCTTACTTTTTTCCAGAAGGGGTCCAGACCCTCCAAGTGTCCCTATTTTCCAGGGGCAGCCCCAGATTTACAGAAGCCATCCTGGTTTCTGACTGGATCCTGGAATGTCCTGCTTTTCCATTGGACATCCCTATTTTCATCAGAGAAATGTTGAAGGGTTCGGTAGGACATCCCTATCTTCTTTGGAGAAATGTTGGAGGGGATGGAGTTCCGTGACTCCTGAGCCAAGCAGATATGTAACCATGCAACCTTTAGAAGAAATCTGAATGCATCCCTGTACAGTGGTACCTCAGGTTACAGACGCTTCAGGTTACAGACTCCACTAACCCAGACTCCACTAACCTCGGGTTAAGAACTTTGCTTCAGGATGAGAACAGAAATTGTGCGGTGACAGCAGGAGGCCCTATTAGATAAAGTGGTACCTTAGGTTAAGGACAGTTTCAGGTTAAGAACGGACCTACAGAACGAATTAAGTTCTTAACCCGAGGTACCACTGTATAGGAAAGATTAAAAAAAAATGTTATGATGTTTTTATATATGTTGGAAGTTGCCCAAAGTGGTTGGGGCAACCTAGTCAGATTATTATGGAATAGGATGTTCCTATGTTCATTGTGGGGACGCAGGTGGCGCTGTTGGTAAAAGCCTCAGCGCCTAGGACTTGCTGATCGAAAGGTCGGCGGTTTGAATCCCTGTGGCGGGGTGTGCTCCCGTCGTTTGGTCCAAGCGCCTGCCAACCTAGCAGTTCGAAAGCACCCCCAGGTGCAAGTAGATAAATAGGGACCGCTTACAAGCGGGAAGGTAAATGGCATTCCGTGTGCTGCGCTGGCTCGCCAGAGCAGCGATGTCACGCTGGGCATGTGACCCGGACGTGTCTCCGGACAGCGCTGGCCCCCAGCCTCTTGAGTGAGATGGGCGCACAACCCTAGAGTCTGGCAAGACTGGCCCGTACCGGCAGGGGTACCTTTACCTTTTATGTTCATTGGAGAAATGTTGGAGGGTATGAGATATAGACACATACATTTAATGTGGCTGGGGCAATGCAGTCAGATGGGCAGGGTATTATTATTATTATTATTATTATTATTATTATTATTATTATTATTATTTAGGACACCCTTGTTTTCATCAGGGAAACGTTGGAGGGTGGGGGATCCCTGTTGTCTCAGTTGCAAAAGTTTCTGTAGCATATACCTGTTCTGGTTTTCACCCAATCTTCCCCCTTTGCAAAGAAACAATGGGCACATTCTAACTTCTCTGCTGTCTTCATGTGCTTTTCAATTGGGAACCTAGAGATCACCCACAAACAGTTGGTTGGAAAAGCAGTGATTCACTCTTTTCCCAGAGTCCCTCACCTCATGAACTTAGATCTTAAGGCCTTCATTCTATTTGGCACCCGCCCACTCTCCCTTGTTGCAAAAAAATAACATTTTCTCAATCTATTTGAACATAGCCTTTCCTGGTTACGAAAGTAAACGTTGATCAGCTGCTGATTACTCTCTCCTCCTGCTCCAGAACCTCCCAAATAAATGTGTTTGGTGGTCAAGGCTGATGTGGAAGTCCAGGCAGGCATAGACATCTATTCACCCAACTATTCATTCCACAAGAAAAGCAAATTTGGAACGCTTATTACAAGGTTGTTGACTAAGCACCCCAGGGAGCTTGCTCTGTGATTCAGTTACAGTCCAAGAGGTCAACCCTCACATAACTGGCTCGAGAGTCATTAGCTGAGTCAATGTGAGAGATAAGTAATTTCCTATTTCTATTCACACGAAAAATGACAGTGAAGTGAATAATAATAATAATAATATTTTTTTTTAGATTTATATCCTGCCCTCTCCAGCCGAAGCCGGGCTCAGAGCGGCTAACAACAGTAAAATGATACAACATTCTAAAATCAATTCATTATAAAATCAATTCAAATCAGATTAATGGCAACCATTGAGCTAGAGTTCCGTGAGAATTGCCAAAGGCCTGGCCAAAGGCCTGGTGGAACAGCACTGTCTTGCAGGCCCTGCGGAAAGATGTCAAGTCCCGCAGGGCCCTAGTCTCTTGTGACAGAGCGTTCCACCAGATTGGAGCCACAGCCAAAAAAGCCCTGGCTCTAGTTGAGGCCAGCCTAACTTCTCTGTGGCCTGGGACCTTCAAGATGTTTTTATTTGAAGACCGTAAGTTTCTCTGTGGGGCATACCAGGAGAGGCGGTCCCGTAGGTACAAGGGTCCTAGGCTGTATAGGGCTTTAAAGGTTAAAACCAGCACCTTAAACCTGATCCTGTACTCCATTGGGAGCCAGTGCAGCTGATATAGCACTGGGTGAATGTGATCCCGCAGTGAGGACCCCGTAAGGAGTCTCGCCTTGGCATTCTGCACCCGCTGGAGTTTCTGGGTCAGCTTCAAGGGCAGTCCCACGTAGAGCAAGTTACAATAATTCAGTCTGGAGGTGACCGTTGTGTGGATCACAGTGGCTAGGTCAGGGCGAGAGAGGTAAGGAGCCAACTGCTTAGCTTTGCTTTTTTCACTTTTTGGGATGTTCAGTTTGCGATAAACACCTGAAATTTTCACCCTGTAGATTTTTCAGCAACTGAGCAGGCCTTACTGCCTGTCATCATGCGCCGATTGGTCATTCCTAGGTAGAATTTCTATCTCTGCTTAAATTGGTTTCCCTCAGAATAAATTTGTAGATTAGGATCTGTCTGCTCTAAGCTTTTTCGGTCCCCCCCCCCCCAGGTTGGACTGTTTCATCTGCCAGTCAACCGGGCCATAAACAAGTTGCACCATAAGGATGAATGTCTTAAAAGCAGGTCTAAAGAGCTTGACTCTCTCTCGCTTTTTCTTTAGGGCTGCAGATAATTAGAGAGCTGGAGTTAGCAACGCATTAGTGAAGAGTGTTTGCCCTCGGGGTGGTTTCTAATGAGTTTTGTCTTTAAGTTCACAGTGTCTGTTTTCTCATGTTGTTGAGAATTTCACTTCTGCCTTCCTCACTCATCAAGTTTCCACTCGTCCTTTAGTCCGCAGAGAAACTGCAGCTCATAAGAGAATAGAAGGAGGGAGATCAGACCAGAAGTCCATCTAGCCTAGTATTCTGTCACCAACAGTGGGCAGCCATCTGGAGAGGATAGTAGAGACAACCATTCCCTGTTGTTTGCCCCCGGTGTCTCCTTCACAGTTTTCCAAGCTTCTCAGATTCCAGCACAGGTTACTTTGCCAGCCTACTCTAGAGGATGGGCAGCCTTAAAATAGGTTTGATAGACATGTATGGAGCACCATAGTGTAGACTTGCAGAGCTCTTCAATCATGGGTCTCTAGATATTTGATGGACTACAACTCCTATCATCCCCTGTCAGGTTAGCCAATAGCAGGGGTGATGGGTGTAGTTGTACAACATATGGGTACCCAAGGTTGAAGCACTTAGTTTCTAAAATGACATGGCAGGCCTCAGCCTTGCCAGGACATTCAATACTCCAACTGGCACTCTTATTCCTTCTCCCACCTGTGTGCTTACCGCTGGCAATTTCTCAGGGCTGAGGAACAGCACATTCTTCTTTTTTCATATATTCATTTCACTTTTAATTTGAATGCAGCCTTTCTATATTGCTACACGCAAGGCGGTTTACAAGCTGAGGAGACAACAAAATAGCTGAGACCTCACACCGAATAATCAGATCTAATCCAAAAATGTCGTAATAAAAATGTAACTTTAAAATAAACATATCAGATAAAGCAATATTCAATAACCCATTAGAATGTAATAGCAAACCGTAAAATACCAGCAAATAATAATTAAACAGTTTTCACTTAACAATTGCAATAAAGAATTACTAAACTACAATCAATAAAAATAACGGCAAGTCAAAATGTGTAAAATACAGTGGTATCTTGGAAGTTGAACGGAATCCGTTCCGGAAGACCGTTCGACTTCCAAAACATTCATAAATGAAGGTGCAGCTTCCGATTGGCTGCAGGAAGCTCCTGCAGCCAATCGGAACCCGCATTGGACGTTCTGCTTCCAAAGAACGTTCACAAGCCAGAACACTCACTTCCGGGTTTCCGGTGTTTTGGAGTCAAAATGTTCGAGTTTCAAAGCGTTTGACTTCCGAGGTACAACTGTACTACAAAACATACAAATCCATGTAAAAGGTTGTCAAAGTGAGAAACAAGGGCACACAACTTACATTCTTATTATTATTAATAATAAAAATCCCTGAAGTCCTCTCTTCCCAGCTGCTTCTGATGTTCCTAAAGCCATCGTCTGGGAAAGTCTCCTAGGGTTGGAGGGTAGGGCAAGGAAGGTGCAAAAAGGCATTGCTTGTCCAGCACAAAGTCTCTCTCCCAGTGCCGGGGTCTAGAACCACAAACTGGTCTCATGGCAGAGTCTTGGCTCACATTTAATCTTGTCAACCTCTTAGAATTGATGTGGGCAATCTCCTCTGCTTGGTTGGGGCTACTTCCTTTCCTCCTGTTTCCCACCAGAGGGTGTTGTAAACAAAACCTGCCCTCATAGAGTCTTTCGTAGGTTCTCCATCAGTAGGAGAAAATAACAGAGGCCAACCAGAGAATACTGAGAAGCAAAGCAGCTAGTAAGCCTGATCTTTATTAAAGCTGTTGCAACAGGCTGCTGCCCTCACACACAGGAGAGCGGAGGAGGACCCAGCACAAAGGTATGCCCGCCTTTACGTATGTAGACATTTTGAAATTCCCTGCCCTGGAGCTCAAGACCACCCCTTCATACATCATACACACATACATCACAGAAGAGGCGGTCTACAACAGAAATTTGAATGTTGTTGTTTTTCCTGTCTGCCAGATTATCTGATAATGCTTTATCTGATTGCCTTTTCTGGTAGTCCGGCCATTCCTTTGAGATGGTAATTACTTAATTCCTGAGACAATGGGAAGGTTCCCTCACCCCCTCCCTCCTTCCAGAGAAACATTTGGTCAGTTTGGGAGTCAAAATGGTTTCAGGACGGTCTTCCTGCACTGCTTCAGACATGTAGTTTATATATTTATGTACGTGTTTGTTTGGTACAGTGGTGCCTCGCAAGACGAAAAGAATCCGTTCCGCGATTCTCTTCGTCTAGCGTTTTTTTCGTCTTGCGAAGCAACCCTATTAGTGGCTTAGCGGCTTAGCGCTATTAGCGGTTTAGTGGCTTAGCGGCTATTAAAGGCTTAGCGGCTTAGCGGCTAAAAGGCTATTAGCGGCTTAGTGGCTTAGAAAAAGGGGGGGGGGAGCGAAAAAAAATTGCAAGACTCGCAAGACGTTTTCGTCTTGCGAAGCAAGCCCATAGGGAAAATCGTCTTGCGAAGCAACTCAAAAACGGAAAACCCTTTCGTCTAGCGGGTTTTCCGTCTTGCGAGGCATTCGTCTTGCGGGGCACCACTGTACATTTATGGACATTTATTATATATATAAGACCTTAAATTTTTTATTACAAGGGCCTGTTGAAATCAATCCTGTACCTAACCCACCTTTTCTGATGATGGCAAAGGGCACTCTGAAGTTGCAGCCCCACCTTCACCCTTGCAGGTGAGGTGAGCCCTGCCCACATGGAGCTCAGATTCGTCTCATCGGCTTGGACGTTTGACTGGAGACTTTTCTTCCCATTGTTTTCTTTTGTTGTAGCAATGCTGCTGACTAAGCACCATCTTATTCTTTGTTCTGCTTCCCCTCCACCCTGCAGGCTGCTGGGTCATCGCTGAGCAATCAGTCAGACTTGCTAAAAGCCATTCCCTCCATTCCATGTGGCTTCCCTACTTCCAGATGGGGTGAAGAAGGAAGGGAGGAAAAAAAAAAAGCTATTTCCAGTGTTTATCAAAGGGCTGAGCTACAGTGTGCAAGCGAACCATCATTGTGCTTTATTGAGTGCGGGGCTCATGGGATTTGACATCACTGCAAATTCACGTCTGGAAGAAAAACCAAGCTAGCGGAGAGAAAAAGGAAAGAAACACACACAAAAGAAACACGCACATCACAGGCTAAGCAATTAGTGTGATGCTTTGAAGCCTCTCAGTATTTTATTGTTTTTTTTGTTAATGAGGGGTCAGGAATAGGGCTACAGGGCAAAGCCCTGGGTCTCATCTCTGATGCTACTTTTATGAGCTGCTAGGCTAAGAAGTCAGCAAAAATGCAGAGCAGAGCAATCATATCCAGGCACCGCTGGTCCTGGGTGCTGATCTTTCTTATCAGCTTTGTTAAAGGGATAGCTGTACTGCAAACCTAAGCAGGTTTTCCATCAGCTTAACTCTCACAGCTTGCTCCCCCCCCCCCCGAGAATTCTGGGAATTGTAGTTCAGTGCTAATTATCTGAGAGAGTTGCCTTCAAAGAATCACGACTCCTAAGATTCTAGGGGGAAAGGGAAGTTGCTATTCAATACAATCCCTATGTCGATTTAAGACTACAAAAATCCATTATGCAGTGCAATGGTGAATGGAAACATGCATTAAAATATGTATAGTGTTATAAAAGATGCTGTTCTCATTTCCTACTTGGAAAAGCTCTCTTTTGAAAGTGTACGGAATAGAATACCTGTTCAATGGCTATGATTAGTTAAAGGTAAAGGTAAAGGGACCCCTGACCATTAGGTCCAGTTGTGGCCGACTCATCTTGCAGCGCTCATCTTGCTTTATTGGCCGAGGGAGCCGGCGTACAGCTTCCGGGTCATGTGGCCAGCATGACTAAGCTGCTTCTGGTGAACCAGAGCAGTGCACAGAAACGCCGTTTATCTTCCCGCCAGAGCGGTACCTATTTATCTACTTGCACGTTGACGTGCTTTTGAACTGCTAGGTGGGCAGGAGCAGGGACTGAGCAATGGGAGCTCACCCCATCGCGGGGATTCAAACCGCCGACCTTCTAATCGGCAAGTCCTAGGCTCTGTGGTTTAACCCACAGTGCCACCCACGTTTAATAACTAAGAAAGGTCTAGTTCAGAGGTTTTCAACTTTTTTGAGTCCATGGCTCCCTTGACCAACTACATTCTTTCTGCAGCACCCCTGTGGGGCTCAGGAGTCCAGTTAGGTCACCCCTTGCCTACAGAACCGGCAGCCCCTCATCTCTTGTGGAGCGTTCTCTCAGCCTTCTCTCCTCTCCTTTCTCATTGGGAGTTCTCAGGGCAGCGACAGCTGCCACCCTGGTCCCCTGCCCCAAAGAGAGGTGCCTCCTCACACTGCTCCACAGAGGCCTGGGAAGCCCCCACTAGCCAGCCCCAGAGGCACCATTCACCCAGGGAGCTTGTAGTTAGGGCTACTGCAACAAACAGCTGTTGCAAGCCTTTACAAGAGGGCATCAGAGGAGGGAGGGAAGGAAAGAGGGACAGAGGCCAGTGTTGCCCGGGGCACCCCTGACTATCATTCAAGGCACCCCAGGGTGCAATGGCACACTGGTTAAAAACCACTGGCCTATCTAATACAGCATGGTTTGGGTGTGTTCAAGTTTACATGCAAACCTGGACCTCAAATCCTTTTGTCTGAGAACGTCTACAGGCACTTATTGGCATGTTTTAACCAGTGCTAAAAAGAGGGAGGAAGGCTTGTGCAGAATGCCATTCCCTCCTCGCCCAAAGAAACCCTAGCTATAACCACTATTTCCAACAACCCAATTTTACCCCTTTCTATTTTGCAAAGCGCCCTGGAATCTGCTTTGACTTATTTAAATGTTAAATCAATATATTCACCTAAGTTAAACGATTCCACCCTCCCCTCCCCCTGCAATAACCTGTGATTTTTGCTAAACCAAGAAGAAGGGATTTAATTTGAGTCAGGACTCAACAGGACGTAGCACCAGAACCTGCTTAGCATGCCATGGCTCTGTCGTCAAACAGGAGCCAGAGCCTGACTGTCTTTCACGGCCGGCCTCCAAAAACAGCCTGCGTGTATTCTTAGTAACAAAACATGAATAGCTCTTTACAAAGTTTAATCTGCCTTTAAGGGAGAAGTAGTCATATCTGGATCCACCCATTGGCAGCAGCTATATGTACACACACAATACACACACACACACACACACACACACACTCGTATTCGGTAAAGTTTAGCACATCGAACATCTGCAGTCTTTAGTGGACCTTTGATTTGATTGTGGCACAGCTGTTATGTTCTTAAGAACAGAGCAGGTACACACCCAAATTGCTCCCAGCGTAAATGAGTCTGAATATATGTTGCGCTTGAGCATGCCAAAGGATGAGGCAAATATATACCAGGAAGTATATATAATATATAACAAGAAGTTGCAGTGTGAAGTTCTGCTTTCCAGGATTCTAGCCACTTTGATTCCACCCATAGGCGCCAACCCCTAGGAGCTGAGGTCCCTTAGACCTCCCAATAAAATATTTGAGGGGGCTAGGCCCCTCTAAAATTGATAGGCATTGTCATTAAAATTGTGTGCATGTGCCACATCATGTGATCGATTATGTGGGGCAAACCTTAAAGGTAAAGGTAAAGGGACCCCTGACCATTAGGTCCAGTTGTGGCCGACTCTGGGGTTGCGGGGCTCATCTCGCTTTATTGGCCGAGGGAGCCGGCGTACAGCTTCCGGGTCATGTGGCCAGCATGACCAAGCTGCTTCTGGCAAACCAGAGCAGCACACAGAAATGCCGTTTACCTTCCCGCCCGAGCGGTACCTATTTATCTACTTGCACTTGGACATGCTTTTGAACTGCTAGGTTGGCAGGAGCAGGGACCGAGCAACGGGAGCTCACCCCGTCCCGGGGAATCGAACCACCGACCTTCTGATCAGCAAGTCCTAGGCTCTGTGGTTTAACCCACAGCGCCACCCACGTCCCGGGGCAAAGCTGAACCCCTCCATATTTTATTAAAGTTGGCACCCCTGATTCCACCTCCCCTTGATTCCACTCTTCTCTATTGCCAGTGATTCCCCGTATTTTGTGCTGTTTCCAAAAGGACCAAAACAGTCTCTCTCCCCCACTCTCTCTCCGCCCCCTCTCTCTCCGCCCCCCCTCTCTCGTGCCCTGGCAATTTAAATACAGTGGTACCACAGGTTACATACGCTTCAGGTTACATACGCTTCAGGTTACAGACTCCGCTAACCCAGAAATAGTGCTTCAGGTTAAGAACTTTGCTTCAGGATGAGAACAGAAATCGTGCTCCAGCGGTGTGGCAGCAGCAGGAGGCCCCATTAGCTAAAGTGGTGCTTCAGGTTAAGAACAGTTTCAGGTTAAGTATGGACCTCCAGAACGAATTAAGTACTTAACCCGAGGTACCACTGTACTGACATTCTGAGCACACCTGAACTAGAGTATACGCTTGCACTGGTGGCAGGGCACGTATTTTGGGTGGAATTCAATCACATACAGGCAAATTCAGGTTGCACAATTAAAGTGGATTTGGAACTCTAGCAGAGCGACCCATTTTCAACCAAAGATTGGGCTTGTTGCAAGAAGGGAAGTGACAGGAAAATGGAAAGTTTTAGGATAACACTTGCTCTGCTGTGATGTAGCCTCTAATCTCCCTGAAAACAGTTCAGGATCAATGCTAACTAAACTGGTTGTCTGAAACCATCCTGACTTTGGAGTAAGCCTCAGTGATCACAGCAGGACTTACCGTATTTTTTGCTCTATAAGACGCACCAGACCACAAGACGCACCTAGTTTTTGGAGGAGGAAAACAAGGAAAAAAATATTCTGAATCCCAGAAGCCCGAACAGCAAGAGGGATCACTGCGCAGTGAAAGCAACAATCCCTCTTGCTGTTCTGGCGTCTGGGATAGCTGCGCAGCCTGCATTCGCTCCATAAGACGCACACACATTTCCCCTTACTTTTTAGGAGGGAAAAAGTGAGTCTTATAGAGCAAAAAATACGGTACTTTTTAGTAAACATTCTTAGGATCACAGAATCATAGAATCAGATCACAGTCTATGCCACGTAGAGGAGGACATGACCATGTATTTGAATGATAATCCCACCTGAACGCAGTTCTCTGCTTTTACTCTTCCCATTCCTCAAGCAAAAAACCCCCATTTATCCTCCTTAACGATGTGTAATGGGGTTTCTGCCGCAGAAACAGCCAGGCAGAATTAAAGGACAGTCAACACGTTGAAAAATAGGGTTTGCTAAAGAGAGGAAAAGCAAAGCTTGATTGGGAAACACAGCACAACATGTGTTCTGTAGCTCCGCTTTTAGGACAGCAATAAAGACAAATGCAAAGTTATGGGATGGGAAGGCTAAATGCGGCATAATAGCTCCATTTATTTTCCTTTCACCCTGTACACATTAAATGTTGGCACCTAGAGCTGACAGCTAAACAAACTGTGCTCTCTTTTAGAGAAGACTCGGAACAGCATTGCACGTTGTCAGCTTTGCGGGCCAAAAAATAACAAACACAGATGTACGAGACAGAGAGAGAAGAGGTGGGTGGGGGGACCGCCTCTGAAATTGAGAATGAGAGAAAGAGAGAGTCAGGGGGGCTGGGTGTGTAGTGCTGAAATATGGGCATTCCACCTCATTTATTAAAGCGGGTTTAGCTTGGTTGCTGTAAGGCAGTGGTGGTCATCGATATACACAAGGAAAAGCCGGCAGATATCTTTTGAGGGCTTGTTCACAAACTCCAGCCTGAGAGGTTACTGTCGTAACCTTTGTCTGCACTGACAAAACAATCAAACTAGGTGTCGGGTTCCAGGGTCTCAGAAGTTGCATGGGGACCCTGTGGTATGGGTGCTGAGCAGCCACAACATTTTTTGTGTGGGTGCTTGGTATATCTATCTATCTATCTATCTATCTATCTATCTATCTATCTATCTATCATCTATCTATCTATCATCTATCTATCTATCTATCTATCTATCTATCTATCTATCTATCTATCTATCTGTCGTAAAGGTAAAGGGACCCCTGACTATTAGGTCCAGTCGTGACTGACTCTGGGGTTGCGGCGCTCATCTCGCTTTATTGGCCGAGGGAGCCGGCGTACAGCTTCCGGGTCATGTGGCCAGCATGACTAAGCTGCTTCTGGCAAACCAGAGCAGCGCACGGAAACGCCGTTTACCTTCCCGCCGGAGCGGTACCTATTTATCTACTTGCACTTTGATGTGCTTTCGAACTGCTAGGTTGGCAGGAGCAGGGACCGAGCAATGGGCGCTCACCCCGCCGCGGGGATTTGAACCGCCGACCATCTGATCAGCAAGTCCTAGGCTCTGTGGTTTAACCCACAGTGCCACCCGCGTCTCTATCTATCTAGCTCTATCTATCTATCATCATCTATCTATATCTATCTATCTATCTATCTATCTATCATCTATCTATCTATCTATCTATCTATCTATCTATCTATCTATCTATCATCTATCTATCTATCTATCTATCATCATCTATCTATCTATCTATCTATCTATCTATCTATCTATCTATCTATCATCTATCTATCTATCTATCTATCATCTATCTATCATCTCTATCTATCATCTATCTATCTATCTATCTCTATCTATCATCTAATCTATCTAAAAATGAGGTGCCAGAACTCACCATGAACGCCTCCTTTGTTCTCATATAATGGCAACGGTGCCCACCTGAGAAGTGCTGGAACTGAGTTCAGGTGACTTCCTGCCAAAAAAAGCCATAGTGCTTGGCCACCCAGAGCCCCTGATGGTTGGCGTCCCTGCCAACTACATCTGAACCATTAAGGAAATGAAAGCCGCCTAGTCTAGACTATTGACCAGAAATTTGCCAAGCAATGGAATGGTCAGCCAGAGGCCTGAGCTACCTATACCACCTTGAAGTCTGGATAAAACATGCACTAAACTTAGGTTGTTGCACGAATATAGTTGCAAGAGAAATGTAAACTAAGTCACAGTGAGCTTGTAGGAAAGTCTGGAATAGAACTTAGTTTTTCTGGCTCCCAGGAGCCATCTCCATATGTTCTTAATCAGAAATTATTTCAGTACAAAAGCACTAGTTAAAAATTACGTGAGGTCTCAAATAGAGCTAAGAAAAATGATGTTAATTAGGGAATCATTGTGGCACAGTTATTTATCCCAAAGTATAAATGCAATTAAATTTTTAATCCCCGCCCTGCTATATTTACGACACATAACAAATCACAAGTTGTCCCTTTTTATAATTTACCACCCAGCAGATTCTAAATATTTTACTTAGACCATGCTGAGTGGGAAGTTTCATTTATTTTTTAAATGTATCCTGCCTCTTTCTGGGTAAAAAAAAAAAACTAGAAAGAGGGAGACAGAAAGGAAGGGTTATCTTAACTTCTGAATATGTGTCATCTGGCCCTGATCCTACCTATGTTTACTCAGAAGAGTGAGCAGTAGCCAGTGGAGTCATTCTGCAAGGAGTTAGTCTTCAGACCAGCCCTCTGCTAGGAAGCCGGACAGTTCTTAACATGGTGATGTCAGACCTTGGTGGAAGGTTTAGGTTACAGGCTTCGCTGAGCTCACAACTCTTGCCTGGATAATTCCCACATCAGGGGTGGTGTTTGCTTGCTGAGACCCCAGCTTCTTAGAAGGAAGTTAGCAGCCAATTCACTGCTGGAAGGTGGGTGGTGACTTCCAGCGGGGGCCGGAGATTTTTTAATTGGAGACAACATGTCTCTCATATGTCACTGGACTTTTTCAGACATATGAGGCTGAGGCCAAAAGCAGCAGACGAGATCCTATGTATTCTGTTAGAGTGTAGAGCGAGTGTTTCACATGTTCTTGGGGATCCTAGGAATAATAATCAGCAGCATTTCTCCCATGCCTACTCAGGCATTGAAGATATTGTCCATGCCAGCTGTTTTCCTGGGGACGTGTCTCTTGACATAATGGGAACAGCTGGTGAAGTCAGAAGCTTATCCACAGAGGACTCCCCATCTAGGGCTCCCCTTCCAGGTTGCATGCTGGGAAAGCCAGTGTTGTTCCATGAAGGGGGGGGGGACTAATTTCCTAGCAATGTTCCTCATAATACCAAGACATAAACAACAAGGAGCAAGGTGCATTCTCTACCCATTAGAAGATAAAGTTGTACAGTGGTACCTCAGGTTACATATGATTCAGGTTACATACGCTTCAGGTTACAGACTCCACTAACCCAGAAATAGTGCTTCAGGTTAAGAACTTTGCTTCAGGATGAGAACAGAAATTGTGCTCCAGTGGCGCGGCGGCAGCAAGAGGCCCCATTAGCTAAAGGGTGCTTCAGGTTAAGAACAGTTTCAGGTTAAGAATGGACCTCTGGAACGAATTAAGTACTTAACCCGAGGTACCACTGTATGTGGATGCTTCCAGATGAATGTTTGTTGTGGAATCAGTGCTACTCATACACGTGAGTTTTTCACACCCATCATCAAAATGCCAGCCCACTACTGTGCTATAAGATCCACTACCCTGTAACATTACATATGGTATGTACAGTAGTTTAAGGTTTTTTTAATATCATTTTTGCTGAAAAATGTGTGAGATTACGATATTGTATTTATTTGCATTACCTAGAGCCTGTACTACTGATGAAGCCTAGGATGGTGAAACAAGGCTAATATTCTGGAAATCCTTGTCTTAGACTCTGTGAAAAGATTCTGTGGAACTGTAACAACACTGCATGTGGATTATTGGACTCTATGAACAGACAGGTGGAATAGATACTTATACATGTATGGACGTTATGCATGAACTGACTAGAGAATGAACTGATCCACTGGGTCTTCTGCTTTTCTTGTTGAACTTTATGAGACTTCTGTTGAAATCTACAATCTGATACAATGAATAGTATACCTTCTTTATTCAGAAGTACAGCCAGTTACGTCTTGTGTATTTCTTGAGTATGTTTCACGTAATCATAGGTTTGTCGTTGTTTTGCTGATGTGCCTGAACAGCATGGAGCATGCAGTGGCAAGGAATGACATTTCAGGTACAGCACGCATGCTTTGGGAGATGCACGCTTATGACACCTCCCTGAATGCTCTCTGGCAGTGAAAACAGCTCTCCAATGGAGCTGTAACAAAACTGACTCTGTGAGGATGCTTTTGGATTTTTTATTTTTTAATAATCAGTATCCTCCCCTGTAGTCCTCATGTGTGGAGAGACGGTTGCTTGTCAGGAGATGTGGGCATTTTGCACTCGCTGGCTTTGTTTTTGCAGTTGTCTGCTGTTCACAGAGCCTCCCCGCACCCCTAGACTTCTCTGTACGGTCACATTGTCTGATCGTGCGCAGACAACTGTCTAGACTCCGCAAGGGGAAAAAATATTAATGCATCTGCTACACCGTAGTGAGTCTCACGGGGGGACACAGAGCGCAGGCAGAGATGCATGAAGCACGGCGTGGAAAAGATGTGCGAAACCCAACAGCTGCGGAGGAAACATGCCGGTGGCCAGGCAAGAATAACAGTGCAGCTAGTTAATAATCAGGCCTTGACTTATCCATTAGTCTTTGCTAAGCCGCATTTTTTAGTCAAAGCTTACCTCAGGTATTCCATTTCTGATGATTCACTGTTGGCAAAGAGTCAACAGTGGCAGGGGTTTTCCCAACGGAGAACTGTTGGGATGTCAAGAGTATCCTATAACATTTGTTCTTTTTCTGTGGTGTTCTGTGGAAGAGCAATGTTTTGTGCTGTGTTGGGAAAAATGTAGAAAAACTAAGCTGGGATCTGATGCAAGGGCATTGTTACAGGGGCCTAAGCTCTCAGCCTTTGGCACCAGGTCTCCTGCAATTTCCCCTTCCTTCCTTCCTTCCTTCCTTCCTTCCTTCCTTCCTTCCTTCCTTCCTTCCTTCCTTCCTTCCTTCCTTCCCTCCCTCCCTCCCTCCCTCCCTCCCTCCCTCCCGCCTGCCTGCCTGCCTTCCTTTTTCCCTAGCATAGAAAGCTACACTGCAAAGTGCAGTCCTGGGCAAACATTCACCATATTTCATACAAATTGTTTCACAGCCTGCATAACAACACCTCACAGTGCTCTCGCTGTGGTGACGCGCAGGCCACAACCAATTTGGCACCAATCTGGGCATGCGCAGAGTAAGACCTGTATGTGGGGCAAATTTCATTAGCTTAGCGGGTAGCGCTGTGGTCTAAACCATTGAGCCTCTTGGCTTGCCAATCAGAAGGTCGGCGGTTCGCATCCCCGTGATGGGGTGAGCTCCCATTGCTCTGTCCCACCTCCTGCCAACCTAGCAGTTCAAAAGCATGCCAGCGCAAGTAGATGAATGCGTACTGCTGTGGTGGGAAGGTAAATGGCATTTCTGTGTGCTCTGGTTTCCATCATGGTGTTTCGTTGCACCAGTAGCGGTTTAGTCATGCTGGTCGCATGACCTGGAAAGCTGTCTGTGGACAAACGCCGGCTCCCTTGGCCTGAAAGCAAGATGAGCGCCGCAAGCCCATACAGTGGAACCTTGAGTTGCGGACGTAATCCATCCCAGAGGCATGTTCGCAACTCAAAGCGTTCACATCCAGAAGCAATGCGTCTGCGCACGTGTGCAGCGCTATTTAGTGCTTTTGCGCATGCGCGAGCGGTGAAACCCGGAAGTAACATTCCGGTACTTCTGGGTTGTCGCGGGATGCAACTTGAAAGACGTAACTTGAAGCGGACGCAACATGAGGTATGACTGTGGTCTCCTTTGACTGGACTTAACCATCCAGGGGTCCTTTTACCTTAAATGACTATTAAACCAGTTTTCACTTCTACCAATTTTCTAGTGCATAAACAGCACACATTTTTCATCTCTCTCTATCTCTCTCTCCTTCAGGTGAAAGAAGCCTCCCACACCATCTAGAAAATGCTTTGGTCACTGATCCTCTAAAATAAACCCCAAATGTATCCAAACTGTTGCAGTGGGATTAGTCAGATGACCTTCTTAAAACTCCTGACAAGCTCTGCATACTCTTAATCCATGCAGATAAACAGTTCTGGCACCGATTAGATAGCAGTGCCTCTTCCACGAAGAAAGGCCCCCGATCTGGTTTGCCTGTTGGCTTTAGGCCTTGATGAGTCAGCAAGAAAGAACACAGCTCCTCTTCATACACATGTATTCCCACCCCTTCTGTTTTTGCATGCATTGACCTTCTGCACCTTTGGAGTCACAAGATTTATTGCACACTCACATTGCAGCGTTTGGGCGTGTCTGTTTTCTGGCATCCTTCATTCCTTTCGCATAGGGGGAGTCTGGATTTCTGTGACCAGAGAATCTGAATTTTTGGTTTATTTGTGCCGTATAAAGTGTTTTTATTTAGTAAAATAAAATCAGGTTTTAAAAAACCTGATTTTTCATTTTTCTAGAACTACTTGAACACTGGATGTGACCTTGCTTGGGGGCTGCATATGAGTTGTGAGCCGTGAAGTGGCCACTTGGGTATAAAGCCTTTAAGAGTGTTTCTAGCACGATGGTCTAGGGATGCGGGTGGCGCTGTGGGTTAAACCACAGAGCCTAGGACTTGCCTATCAGAATGTCGGCGGTTTGAATCCCCGTGACGGGGTGAGCTCCCGTTGCTCGGTCCCTGCTCCTGCCAACCTAGCAGTTCGAAAGCACATCAAAGTGCAAGTAGATAAATAGGTACCGCTCCGGCGGGAAGGTAAACGGCGTTTCCGTGTGCTGCTCTGGTTCACCAGAAGCAGCTTAGTCATGCTGGCCACATGACCCGGAAGCTGTACACCGGCTCCCTCGGCCAATAAAGCGAGATGAGCGCCGCAACCCCAGAGTCGGTCACGACTGGACCTAATGGTCAGGGATCCCTTTACCTTTACTTTAGCATGATGGTAATGAGCCAGCAGTGGAAAGCGGGAAATGGGGACTGCTGAAAGTAGAAGCTGGGATTGGGGTACACCAGGTCGCCATGTGCCCCACCTTATAGAGGACAATCCTCTGTTTGAAGATGCCCTCTGTTTGAAGGTCTGTCCAGTCCAAGTCCAGATTTTACCTTTAATCTGGATGATGCTGGTATAGCTCAGTTGGTAGAGCATGCCTTGGGCAAAGGATTCCTGCATTGCAGGGGGTTGGACTAGATGACCCTCGTGGTCCCTCCCAGTTCTATGATTCCTTCAAGCCAGACCAGGAAGGGTCTTGAAGTTGCCCATTGACGGTTAGCACATGAATGAACAGCAGACTGAATGGGTGCACAAGTCATCGAGTCAAAGTCTTTCAGTTAAGCTGAGATGTGCAATATTTCCACTGCAATGATAGATAGCAATTAAATTATTTCTACATTTGTAGTTGTACATGGAAATTAGCGTACCGTCATACCTTGTGTTGCGTCTGCTTCATGTTGCGTCTTTTCGTGTTACATCCTGTGGCAACCCAGAACGGGTTACCTCCGGGTTTCACCGTTTGCGCATGCGCAAAGCGCTAAATCGCACCATGCACCTGCACAGACGCAGTGCTTCGAGTTGCGGGCATTTCACGATATGGACCGGCCTCTGGAACGGGGTCCCATCTGTAACACGAGGTACCACTGTATGCAGATTTCATGTAAATCGCGGTCCTCCTTTTAGGAGATACATTAAGTGGCTACTGTAGGGATTGCTGGATAGTACCGTTTGGTCATGGCAGCAGTAGTGTGGGAATGCAGAGATGGATCTTCAACCAAGGA
The DNA here is from genome assembly GCF_964188315.1 of Podarcis muralis. Classification (NCBI taxonomy): domain Eukaryota; kingdom Metazoa; phylum Chordata; class Lepidosauria; order Squamata; family Lacertidae; genus Podarcis; species Podarcis muralis. The sequence continues at coordinate 20,240,044 of NC_135656.1, read as the reverse complement.
ACAATTTCAAATTTCACTGGTAATTTCCCTTAGCAAGCTGTTACACTGAGCAATATGTTTGACTTGGTCTCCATCCGCTGGTTCTCTCCTGCATCTCTCTGCTCTGGATACTTCATCCTGACCTCTACTCACCTGGGCTGCTTGGCTGCCCACTGGCTCAGCAGCTAATCACGTGGTAGCTCACAGTGCCACCTGTCTGTGGCAAAGCGAACTGCAGTGTGGCAACAACCTTATGATTTTTTAAATATATATATTAGAGAGACATTGGCAAGGAAGTGTTGCTATTCTTACAGGTATGCCAATGTTATTAAAAAAATTCCTTATTGTTTGCTTCTCTCCTTTTATTGCCATCTCTACCGGAAAAAAGAGAAAAGATTACACTGCTTTTCCATTTGACACATCTTCCCTTCTCCCCCCGCCTTCTCTTTCGTTTCTATTCCTTTGTTCTTTGAAATAAAAGATTAAAAATTAACCCTAGTAGTCTTTAGAGCTGAATATGGAATATTGTATTATTATACCCTTTTTTTAAAAAAAAAGCAAGAAAAAAGAAAAAACACAAATACCAAATTACACACAGGAATAACCATAGACACATAATTTTCTTAACAAACAATAAAACATATATTGGTCTTAACACTAAAGACCCAACCTCCCGTCTATTCCATATTTCGATTTCATATTACTTATTGCCAATACACACTTTTATCATAATTAAACTTTTTCTTAATATATCTAATTTCTTATATCTACCTTGCAACTATTACTGAAGTTCCTCGAATGCTGCAACAGAATTTAAACTGCTATATTTATTTTTCAAATAATCTTTGAAAACCTCCCATTTTGAAACAAATTCCTGTTTTGATTTATTCTTTATTTTTTCTGATAGACCGTCTAATTCGGCATATTCTGTTAGCTTTTGGATCCAATCTTTTATTATACCCATTTTATTGGCACAAAGGGCAATTTGAGTTTCAACAGATTGCTGTTGGCTGTGATTCAGCAGTAAAGAGCTAGTTTTTGTGGGGAAAGCACCAGGGCAGAAAAAGAAAAGTGCTCAGACAGAGAGCTTTAAAGTGCTGTTCTATGCCTAGAAGCAAAGATAAAGGTGGATGAGCCCATCTGTGCAAGCCACATTCTACGATTGCACTATATTTGCTGCTTCTAGCTGCTGTATCAAGCATTAAGCGACACACTCGTGATGAAATCTTTGCTTTCCAAAGTTCATATGAAATTTGAACTATTGACCACATATATCCACACATTGAGGATGCTGTATGTCACCCGTGTTATGCAATGCAGTAATAACTGGAAATTCCCTAGAATTACTGCATCGGACAGATCCATCAATCTTTGGAAATATCCAAGGATTTCAACAGTCTCTGCACCGTTGTAGCTTATTCAGTTCCTCAACTAACGCAGTTAGAAACTGGAATCACCACCGGTTGATTTTCTTGAATTTCTGTCTAAGGCTTAGAAGATGCTTTGAATTTAGAGGACCTTTCAGCTGAGAGAAAACTCTAGATTTTATTTAGACACAATATGTCCTTAAAATTACAAAGCCTCTGGGTAAGACCTTTAATGGCAGCAAAACTGTTTATAGCCACCAAATGGGGCAAAAATTGTTACAGCCACCAATATATCTTTTCATTCTGGCCTTCAGACCTTCTTGAGGTTGTCACCAGATTTGATCTGTAGAGCAGTCTATGGAATTGTTCCCTTGTTGCTGTTTTACAATTGAAGACGGTTTTATGGTTTTCTTTTTGTCTGTTATGAACTGTGTGATTGCTGAATCACTCTGGGATTTTTTTTTTAAATTAAGGCTCGTCTATAAATGCATTTAATAAATAGAAATAAATAAAATGTCTAGCACACCAACATTAAAGGAACGGATTAATAGTAAAATTCCTTCAGTGGTAAACCTAACAGAATTTGTTTATGTGAAAGTAGACAATAACTGCTCACACCTCTGACTGTGGGCACCATTTGCGAACCAGCGCACAGCACCTCCGATGCCCCTTGTGACATGCCAGGTTTGTTGGAGCCCCTGGTGACATGCCAGGTGAGTGGACTGAAAATGAGTCGGCTTCACTCCGCTCCGCTCCAGGGATTTATAAGCGAGGCAGAGAAACAAAAAGTTGCGCAACTATGCATGCCATTTACAGTGGCACCTTGTGTTGCGTAACTTCTAGGTTACGGAATATTCAGGTTATGGCTGCAGCAAACCCAGAAGTGTATACTTCCAGGTTTTGCCGCATGCGCAGAAGCGCTCTGCGCATCATGCACATGCACAGAAGCACTCTGCATGCCGCGTGTGCGCATAGAAGCACTCTGTCACGCCAAACGCATGCACAGAAGCAGCGCCTCTAGTTACGGATTTTTCTGGGTGCACACAGCACCCCAGAATGGATTAAATCCGTAACCAGAGGTACCAATGTATTTAGCATATGAAACAGCTCTGTAATGTGGATATTTATAAAATAAGTTGAGCTTTCGCCCTCCTAGCATGATCTGGTTGCTAACATAACAGCTTAATGAGTCATCTATATATCTAATTGTCTACATGCAAATTGAGTAGGTAGCACCCATTGGTGTTAACTTCCTTTATGACTATTACCCAATATAGTTATATAAAAGGTAAAGGTAAAGGTACCCCTGCCCATACGGGCCAGTCTTGACAGACTCTAGGGTTGTGCGCTCATCTCACTCTATAGGCCGGGAGCCAGCGCTGTCCACAGACACTTCCGGGTCATGTGGCCAGCGTGACAAGCTGCATCTGGCAAGCCAGCGCAGTACACGGAACGCTGTTTACCTTCCCGCTAGTAAGCGGTCCCTATTTATCTACTTGCACCCGAGGGTGCTTTTGAACTGCTAGGTTGGCAGGCGCTGGGACCGAGCGACAGGAGCGCACCCCGCCGCGGGGATTCGAACCGCCGACCTTTCAATCGGCAAGTCCTAGGCGCTGAGGCTTTAACCCACAGCGCCACCCGCGTCCCATTTATATAGTTATATACTGTGCATTATATATAGTTACAAGTATCACCATGCTATTACATTAGCCTATGGTGTGCCTACAGATTTAGAATATTGCGGTCAGCTGGATGACCGTCTCAACATGGATGTTGAGGATTTAGTAGAGATCATGGAAAAGGATGACTAAAATGATTAAGGTATTGGAGCCTCTTCCCTTTGGGAACTGCAACAGTTTTGAATCGGAATAAAAAACTGTGCAAGTGTCAGCCAAGGCAGAAAGAAGGAGTAATGGGGAAATTTACAGCTTCATGCTATATTATCTTGCATTCAGTATCCTTAGATTCTATACGAGAGAAAGGAAAAGGAGACGCAGGAATGTGTTTTTTGGCTACAGCCTTGCATCTCCTATTAAATTTAATTCATCAGCTTTGGAATGTGCAAGTTCATAGTACGAAGTGCTTATTGGTAGCATAAGACTGGGAGGGGTCTGTACAAAGACAGTTAACAGAGCCAGATGTACTGCTGTATTAATATGTATTAAGATTCCCTTTATAGTTCTGGTAAAGTTGCCAAGTACTTCTTTTCTTTAGGAGACTGGCTGATAGGTCTCAATAGTTGGATCTTCATCAGGTCATCTGAATATTCTCTTATCATGCAAGCTATTTCTCCCACAGCAGAAATCAAAGGCAAAGGACCCCTGGATAGTTAAGTCCAGTCAAAGGCGACTATGGGGTTGCGGTGCTCATCTCGCTTTCAGGCCGAGGGTGTCAGTGTTTGTCCACAGACAGCTTTCCAGGTCACGTGGCCAACATGACTAAACTGCTTCTGCTGCAATGGGACACCGTGACGGAAACCAGAATGCACGGAAATGCCGTTTACCTTCCCGCCGCAGTGGTACCTATTTATCTACTTGCACTGGCATGCTTTCAAACTGCTAGGTTGGCAGGAACTGGGACAGAGCAATGGGAGCTCACTCCATTGCGGGGATTCGAACTGCTGACCTTTTGATTGGCAAGCCCAAGAGACCGCAGCGCCACCCGTGTTCTGGAACACAGCTGGCTGGTGGGAATTTAGCTCAATGGGAGCAATGGGAACCATTCCCCACTGTACCCTTGGCTCTGTTCTCCTGGAGCACAGGATCTCGCCCACAAACTGGCACCCCTTCCAATATCAAAGGAGCACAGCATGAGTGACTTCAGATCATTTAGTCAAGTATTGGAGTGTCCTTGTAAAGTATTCAGGGAGCAGCAGAGGGAGACCACTGCTTCCCGACAAATGGAGTTTTATTGAGAATGAATAACAAAACAGCAATTTGATAGGTAACTGCAAAGGCTGTCCTAGAGATCGAAGGGAAATCTGGAGAAATGTGGAGTGAGGCAGCTGCTAGCCATAGAGGCCACTTGGTGGATTGTTTCCAGGGAAGAAGAAGGGGAGAATTGATGCTGAAATTAAAAGCTGACCAAGATGATTGTTGGGGGGCAGTGGTGGCGAGCTGTACCTTTCATTCTACAGTGGTGCCCTGCCAGACGAATGCCTCGCAAGACGGAAAACCCGCTAGACGAAAGGGTTTTCCGTTTTGGAGGTGCTTCGCAAAACGAATTTCCTATGGGTTTGCTTCGCAAGACGAAAATGTCTTGCGAGTTCCTGCAGGGTTTTTCCCCTCCCCCCCTTTCCCAAGCCGCTAAGCCGCTTATCAGCTGATCCGCTAAGCCGCTAAGCCGCTTAACAGCTGATCGCTAAGCCGCTTATCAGCTGATCCGCTAAGCCGCTTAACAGCTGATCCGCTAAGCCCGCTAAGCCGCTAATAGCGCTAATGCGCTAAGCCACTAATGGGCTTGCTTCGCAAGACGAAAAAACCGCAAGACGAAGAGACTCGCGGAACGGATTCTTTTCGTCTTGCGAGGCACCACTGTATATGCTGTGTCCACACAGCAGAGGGTCTGAGGATCCTTCGTATCAGAGTAAAGAAAAAGAAGTTAACCAACCAATCAACCAAACCCATTGGTTTCTGAGAGTATTATCAAGTGCAGTTCATTGGAAGTGGGAATGCAAAATGTAGCACTCAGAGCCAGGGGTGTAAAGTCAGTCTGGCTGAGTTGATCCCGGCAAGAGCTTTCCAGAATCAGCTTGGGGGTTCAGAGATGCAAGAACAGGTATCCAGCCAGAAAGTCCAAAAATTTAGGCCGAGTGTGTGCCAGCAAACAAAGGACACGTGGGGGAAACTTGGGGGAAAGAGAGTAGTGGATGCCTCAAGGGAGACTCTGAGCTCAGGAGTTCTGGGTCTACAGTGGTACCTCGGGTTACATACGCTACAGGTTACATATGCTTCAGGTTACAGACTCCGCTAACCCAAAAATAGTGCTTCAGGTTAAGAACTTTGCTTCAGGATGAGAACAGAAATTGTGCTCAGGTGGCGCGGCGGCAGCAGGAGGCCCCATTAGCTAAAGTGGTGCCTCAGGTTAAGAACGGACCTCCAGAACGAATTAAGTACTTAACCCGAGGTACCACTGTATTGAGGGACGCGGGTGGCGCTGCGGGTAAAACCTCAGCACCTAGGACTTGCCGATCGTCAGGTCGGTGGTTCGAATCCCCGCTGCGGGGTGCGCTCCCGTCGCTCGGTCCCAGCGCCTGCCAACCTAGCAGTTCGAAAGCACTCCCGGGTGCAAGTAGATAAATAGGGACCGCTTACTAGCAGGAAGGTAAATGGCGTCTCTGTGTGCTGCGCTGGCTCGCCAGATGCAGCTTGTCACGCTGGCCACGTGACCCGGAAGTATCTGCGGACAGCGCTGGCTCCCGGCCTCTAGAGTGAGATGAGCGCACAACCCTAGAGTCTGTCAAGACTGGCCCATACGGGCAGGGGTACCTTTACCTTTACTTTACTACCACTGTATTGAGAAAGACTCTCAAAATATCAGGACTCTCCATAGACAATTGATATATAATTGCTTTGATCAGATGAGTAACTGTAAGAAGACTGGACATTAACGATTTCAGGAGGTCCAGTGCTTCACAGTTTGGACAGGAAACATTCAAAGTGCATTTTGTCTCTGTTTGTTAGATCCTTTCTAGACTAATTAACTTTTCCAGAGGAAATGCAGGCTTCTGAGCCAAGATGCTCATAAGGGGATGCCCAAGATGGTTGCAGAATAGTGCTCTGGCAACCTCTTTCCAAAGAAATTAAACCTGAGACAGAGCTGGACCCCAGGAATCTTTCACCACTTGGAAAAATGGTTCAAGCATAACAGTATATTGAGATTCTGTAGCTAGTGAGGGTTTAAGTCATGGTAGGCAAACTAAGGCCCAGGGTCTGGATCTGGCCCAATTGCCTTCTAAATCCGGCCCACGGACGGTCCAGGAACCAGCGTGTTTTTACATGAGTGGAATGTGTCCTTTTATTTAAAATGCATCTCTGGGTTACTTGTGGGGCCTGCCTGGTGTTTTTACATGAGTAGAATGTGTGCTTTTATTTAAAATGCATCTCTGGTTTTTTTTGTGGGTCATAGGAATTCATTAATTCCTCCCCCACAAATATAGTCCGGCCCCCCACAAGGTCTGAGGGACAGTGGACCGGCCCCCTGCTGAAAAAGTTTGCTGACCCCTGGTTTAAGTCAACCAGTGGATCCATGGAAGAGTTAAAGCACACCACAGTTGATTGGCGAAATAAAATGTAAATGGGTCGGTGACGATTTAATAATAACATTTAAAAATGGCACCTTTTATGGGTTTCCCCAGGATTCCTTATTTTTCTCTGCGAACAAGGAGAAATAGACACGGTTTGCTGCTATTTGCCAGAAGAGCTCTGAAGGGGCTGGCTGTTCCTTACTAAATCTGACTAAGCCAGGCATTCCTGTACTGTCATTTATGCAGCCTTTGGGAATGGAAGCCGACGGCCCTCCAATGGTGTCATTCAGTAGATGTAGCACCTTTCCCTGTACAAATAACAAGCCGAAAACCTGGCACAGTAAAAGTGAGATATGCCGAGCTGACCCCAAGCCCTTATTATGCAACATGACTTGATGCTGCTGAGCTGCACTGTTAAAGAGAGCAGAGAGGGACCTCTGGAATAAATTAGCAGTTCGCATCCCAGCTCCCAGTTCCCAGAAATGCTGCAGCGGCATCCCAGCTCCCCTTAAAGGGGACATTTGCACGCTTCCCCCTTTGATAGGCCAGATGTTAAGGCTGCGAATCTGAGTCGTGCAGATAGCCAGCTTGCCAAGGCCCGTCGCGAGTCTCATAATATCATTCATGGTTTTCCCTTGTTGGAGCCCGGTTCACTGAGTCATGCGAAAAAAATCTCTCGGCTTTCAGGCGCTTCCTAGTTTCCATGGCTCAGGAGGCTAAATAAATATGAATCCTCAAAGCTCTCAAATCATGGTTAAAAAATAAAAATTAAAAAAAAGCTAACTGCACCAAATAGAGCCAGGTTTCCTGTCGTAGAGCAAAGTACGGTTTGCTGAAATGGAGCTATGCAGCAGCAAGTCATGTTTGCTAATCCTGCACAGCAGTGCTATGCAGACCAGATTTATGCAGCTCAGGTGGATCAGCTGGAGCCCCGTGCAAAACAGTGACTCTGGGGAGCGGACGTGGATGTTTGCTGGAACACTTCACCAGCTGTGCTCCAGCAGTCCCAGTCGCTTCAGGTCTTTATCAAAGCTCCGAAGACCTGTAGCAAGAAAAATGGATGAGTTATGCAGAATTGGCTAAATTGACATATAAACTGCCTGATAAGGACAACTGTGACTTTAAGGGACAATGGGAACTTTTTACAAATTATCTAAAAAGACAACAAAATGGAACTGGACTCCTTGGCAGGTTTTTGAATAAACATACACAAATGTATTGGTTGATTACATGATAGATAAGGCAAGGATATATATAATTTTATAACATGCAGAGAACAATATGTGCAGAGAAATCAGAGAGAGGAGCTGAGGGAAGTCTTTGGGGGGGGGAGGGAGGGATTGAAGGGGGGGGGGAAAGGGGAAAAAATAACGTATGTGATTATATGGATTGACAATTTGTTATGTTGGAATTGTTTAATAATATTTTTTTTAAAAAAAAAGAAGCTCTGAAGACCCCATTGTGTTTGTCTGCTTTTTTCTTAAGTTGTGTTCTGCTGACAGTTTATTATTATTATTATTAAGACTCTCCTCCCTGAAAGAGAGGAGGAGGTTGTGGGCGGGAGCCTGAACACCGCTCCTAGCAGGGGGCGTTGCCCCCTGCCTCCAGCTCACCTGGCTGGCGCTCACGCCCCCCCCGGTGGCCGCCCAACCAGGTGCCATGGGGGGGGCGTGTCCAGCAGCCTTTATGCTGCAGTGCCAGCCTTTCCCCGGCCTCATTTCTCTTTGTCGTCCTGTGCGAGTCAAGCTCTGAAGACCCCATTGTGTTTGTCTCCTTTTTTCTTGAGTTGTGTTCTGCTGACAGTTTTTTATTATTATTATTATTATTATTATTATTATTATTATCATCATCATCATCATCATCATTTTTGTAGCTACGTACTGCATTTTTCTATTGTCTGGGCTGCATGCTTGCGTTTTATTTCTACGGGCTTTTATGGGTTTGAATATCGTGGCTGAATTTTAATGGTGCACTGCCTTAGGAGCGTCTCTCCCCCCCCCTTAAAGTCGGCGTGAAAATATTTTAAATAATTAAGCAAAATACAATTAGACTGTACTTAAAAGTGAGCCCCACTGTGTTCCAACAGGGTTGCACACTTGTGCGGGTAAGATCTATTGAGCGAAGAGGCATTTGCTTCTGAGAAAACATGCTTAGGATTGCACTGTGAGAATTAATGAATAGGGTCGTCTGAGACATTCTTGGTCCCAGGGATTTGTTTTCAGCATGAGAGCTGATCTCACAACATTTTTTCATGTAGAAAGCGCCATTCCCAGTCACTCCACAAAATGATAACACATTTTGAAGCAGAAATGCCACCTCTGGCGGAATGATCAGCAACAGAGAGACGATGGCCAGGGAGGGTCACATAACCCTTTATACAACCCAAGCTGTTTCCCTTCCCATGGGGATTTAAACAGAGAAACACATTAAAAACCACCGCAGGGTAGTAGTGTGGCTCACTTGTTTGAGTTTGAGGCATCTGCTGGTACTTTGTTGTGCAGTGCACCTTTGTGTGTCTGTATTGCACTTCTCCTCTGTGTTAAAAATACAGCATCAATTTAAAAGTATCATATATCAAAAGGGCAGAAGCATATTTGCTAGGAATCTTGAGTAAGGATATCCCCAAAGGCAAAATTAACATCTTTCTGTATGCAACAACAGCAGCGAGAATGTTGGTAGCCAGTCATTGGAAAGCAAATTATATCTCAACAAAAGGGGAATGGTTAAGTAAACTATGTGAGTACCTGGAGTTAGCAAAACTGACGGATTTAATAAGGCATAAATCCAAAACTACAGTTCAGAAACAATGGGAATGCTTAAATGAATATTTATACAAGCAGGGTTCAAATACGAAAGTTTGGTTGTGCTTAGACTAACCTTGTGGAGAAAATAGAGAACATAAAGATTTGACTGATTATGAAACAACCTAAGGAAGGGAAATGATTGAAGAAGAGATGTAAAGGCGAGCAAGATAACTAAGAGACGTGGGGTGAATTTGGTGGAAGTCTTTTATAATATTTTAATTAGGATTTATATATTGTATAGGTTTGAAGCATGAATTTGGTAATATTATTGGTTATGAAAAGTATTCCCCCCCCTTTTCTTTTGTCTTTTTTTTTTTAGTTTGCATTTTGGAAAACATGTATATAAATGTGTTTACAGTGTTATGTATTGTTCTTTGTTTCTCTTTCTCTTCTTGTAAAATTCAATAAAAATAAATTTTAAAAAAGCACCAATTATGCGGGTTAATCAGGGCCAGGAGACTTGTATTTGCAGCATCGCATTTTTGGAGAATGCCTTTCCTGGCCTGCTTTTGTTAATTTTTTAAAAATAGGACCACACTGTTGTAACTGTACTTCTGCAACCTTCTGCACCCTTGCTTGCTACTCACTCCCCAGGAGTAAGTTCCACTGAACTCAGTGGAATTTACTTCTGATGGAAAAGGACTGAGCAACTCTATGGACAGTTCACTATACCATATAGATGCTGCTTCATGTCAATATATGTGGTGGCATTCTCACCCCCTGTAAACGAGCCAAATATTGAGACATTACTTTCTTGGGCTCCATGATCACTGCAGATGGTGACAGCAGTCACGAAATTAAAAGACGCCTGCTCCTTGGAAGAAAGGCGATGGCAAATCTAGACAGCATCTTAAAAAGCAGAGACATCACCTTGCTGACAAAGGTCTGTATAGTTAAAGCTATGATATTCCCAGTAGTGATGTATGGAAGCGAGAGCTGTACCATAAAGAAGGCTGATCACCGAAGAATTGATGCTTTTGAATTGTGGTGCTGGAGGAGACTCTTGAGAGTCCCATGGACTACAAGAAGATCAAACCTATCCATTCTTAAGGAAATCAGCCCTGAGTGCTCACTGGAAGGTCAGATCCTGAAGCTGAGGCTCCAATACTTTGGCCACCTCATGAGAAGAGAAGACTCCCTGGAAAAGACCCTGATGCTGGGAAAGATGGAGGGCACAAGGAGAAGGGGACGACAGAGGACGAGATGGTTGGACAGTGTTCTCAAAGCTACAAACATGAGTCTGACCCAACTGCAGGAGGCAGTGGAAGACAGGAGTGCCTGGCGTGCTCTGGTCCAGGGGGTCATGAAGAGTCGGACACGACTAAACGACTAAACAACAACAACATTACTGGTACAGAACAGGATATTTCACAATGTCGGGTTAATTGCTTGCAGTCATATCTCATCCGTTTGCTCAATGAAAGTTCTGCTCCTACCTCACCTGTTCCCTTTGCTCCCCCAAAGCTGTTTGGGTGTCCCCCAAACCTGTAGAACAGAATTGGGGGGGGCATGAAATGAGAGTAGCAGAAGGGGAAATTCCATTGCACAAATGGAAGTCCTTGTCTGAATGGGAGCGCCTTTGCTGGCTGCAATGCAGTACAAAACCCATGGGAATCCACACCTGTATTTTACCATATATACCCAGAATGGGAACCCAAAATGAGCTGCAGCTTCAAAAGGTGTGATCGCTTGCTGTATGCATAGCTGTAACTGTCCCTGACTGATAGTGTACACAAGGGTTTGATAAAGGTAAAGTAAAGGTAAAGGACCCCTGGATGGTTAAGTCTAGTCAAACTTGACAATGGGGTTGCAGTGCTCATCTTGCTTCAGGCTGAGGGAGCTGGCATTTGCCACAGACAGCTTTCTGGGTCATGAGGCCAGCATGACTAAACTGCTTCTGCCACAATGGAACACTATGACGGAAACCAGAGCACACGGAAACGCTGTTTACTTTTCCACCGCAGTGGTACCTATTTATCTACTTGCACTGGTGTGCTTTCGAACTGCTAGGCTGGCAGGAGCTGGGAAGGAGCAACGGGAGCTCACCCCGTTGCGGGGATTCGAACTGCCGACCTTCCGATTGGCAAGCCCAAGGGGCTCAGTGATTTAGGTCACAGTGCCACCCACTCCCTAACATGGGTTTGAAATTATTTATTTATTTACATCCTTTCCAAACTGCTTAATATATTAAAAATACCCCTAAGTGGTGTACAGAAAACTGAAGCCACAACTGACAACTTATAACAAAATATTGGAATTACAGTCGTACCTCGGAAGTCAAGCGGAATCCATTCCAGAAGTCCGTTCAACTTCCAAAACGTTCAGAAACCAAAGGGCAGCTTCTGATTGGATGCAGGAAGCCAATTGGAAGCTGCAGAAGACCTATCAGACATTCAGCTTCCAAAAATAGTTTGCAAACCGGAACAGTCACTTTTGGGTTTGCCGCGTTTGGGAGCCAAAATGTTTGAGAACTAAGCTGTTTGAAAACCAAGGTACGACTATATTACGTAAGTACATAGATACAAATAAAAACAAATAAAAAATATTTATTATTTACTAATAAATAAAAACTGACTATTGATTCCTTCTCTTTTAGCCACACCCTCCCTCTCAGCCTGCTGGCTCTTATCCAGGCTCTAAAAGAACTCTCAACTCACCCACAAATGTCTTACAAAGGGAAGGGTTCCTGGAAACTGTTGACATCTCTCTGGTTTCTCACTCTAGACTTGGTTTAATGGGCAGACACAAGGTGAATGGAGCTTCCTTCAACTGCCCAGCTATGTCCCAGTCAACTGCACTTTCCACACCCATTTCCATGTGCAGTAGGTGTGGGGAGTATTCTAGGGGTCCACAAGGATGGGTAAAGCCCTAAACAGCCTTGGTCCTGTATACCTGAAGGAGCATCTCCACCCCCATCGTTCTGCCCGGACACTGAGATCCAGCTCCGAAGGCCTTTTGGCAGTTCCCTCGCTGCGAGAAGCCAGGTTACAGGGAGCCAGGCAGAGGGCCTTCTTGCTAGTGGCACCCTCCCTGTGGAACGCCCTCCCACCAAATGTCAAGGAAATAAACAACTATCTGACTTTTAGAAGATATCTGAAGGCAGCCCTGTTTAGGGAAGTTTTTAATGTTTGATGTTTTATTGTGTTTTTAATATTCTGTTGGGAGCTGCCCAGAGCAGCTGGGGAAATCCAGCCAGATGGGCGGGGTATAAATAAATTATTATTATAAATTATTATTATTATTATTATTATTATTATTATTATTATTATTATCGCCTCCACTTATAGTTTTTTCTCCAACCTCTGACCTCTCCTCCTCCTCCAGTTGCTGATATGACTTCTTACACTTGTGAACTGTAGAAATAATGCAACATATGACTTCTGTTTTTTTAAAATAAATATTTATTAAGGTTTTTACAATATTACAAAATGAAAAAGAAAAAAGAAAAAATACAAAATAAAAATAGTTAAAAACAATTCAATCTTTTCATCACTTATCTTTCATTTACTTGTTTCCCGGACCTCCTCATACCTCCCTTTTTTGTATTCCAGTTCAATTTATTAGTTCAGCAATTCCTTTCCCTCCTTATTTTATCCTGATCTTTAATCTTAAATTATTATAGCATTAAATTTTTGCCTATTAAAAATCCATTTTTTCATATTCTTTTATACCATTACAGCTAGAAACCACTTAACTTCAATCCAACATCATTCTAACATTCATTAATTTTGCAATATTTCTGTAAATAGTCTTTAAATTTCTTCCAGTCTTCTTCCACCGACTCTTCTCCCTGGTCTCAGATTCTGCCAGTCATTTCCGCCAATTCCATGTAGTCCATCAGCAACATATGACTTCTGAAGACTCATGAGGCTACCACCTTGTAGCAGCTGAGCAGACATGGATCTGGTCATTGACTGGACCTTATCCATGTGTATGCTACCTTGTGTTCTATGCTGGAAGAAAGGTGAAACATAATGTAAGATAATAAATAGTAAATTGATGTATGTAAAATAAGTTGAGACCTTGGGTGTCCTTTTGAGGAGAGCTCTGTGATTATAGTACAGTCAAATCTGCGCAGGACAATTAGAGATGTAAAGGCCTGGTAAAAAAAAAGCCAGAAATTTGGGAGTGGGGTGGTCCTCTCCCTATTTTTCCATTCCCTCCCTCCACCCCGGTCCTTCACACCTCCAAGACCAATAGATAATTTCAAAATCAAAGGGTGAGTTTCTTTGCTCATTTCATGCACCAACATATACATTTCATTTTAGGGGCATTCCAACCTTCTTTGCAATGTAACAGGAGCTCTCCAAAGTGCTGATTACCCCCACAAGGTAACCAAACACCACCGTAGGCTGCCAGGACTTAATGATTTGCAAAGTAACAATGTAAACAAGGCAAATGTCAATCTGGGGAAGTGATAATCTTCCCTTTGAAGCTGTCAGCTGTGCAGCAACACACAGAAGCAGATTGTTGAAAACCTGGTCAGCTTAATTGATGCTAAAGAGAACTGAAAAGATTTCAGAATTCTAGGAAGCACTTAAAAAACGTTTAAAGGAAAAATACAGTGTAGGCTGGATGCTTACATAGCCATAAGTCCCCACTAGGATATAAGGGAGCAGGTCTTAATATTCCTGTATATATCTTGGTGGTCCCTTCCATTGCTGTTCCTTCTCTCATTTGGTGCCTAGAGAGGGACATAAAACTGAGTTCACTGTGGTATGACCAAGAAACCAAACCTAGTGTTGTGCTGGGCAGAGAAAGGGGTGGGGCTATGCAAATAACTGAACACTTAATTGGATGCAGACACCAAGGGCAGGGAGTCAGTTTAGTCCCAGTGTACAGGGTATTCTTAAGCACTCATATCACAACATCCGTATAAATGGATACCATTCACTGCTTTAGTAAAGGTAAAGGGAGCCCTGACCATTAGGTCCAGTCGTGGCCAACTCTGGGGTTGTGGCGCTCATCTCGCTTTATTGGTCGAGGGAGCCAGTGTACAGCTTCTGGGTCATGTGGCCAGCATGACTAAGCCGCTTCTGGCGAACCAGAGCAGCGCACGGAAACGCCATTTACCTTCCTGCTGGAGCGGTACCTATTTATCTACTTGCACTTTGACGTGCTTTCGAACTGCTAGGTTGGCAGGAGCAGGGACCGAGCAATGGGAGCTCACCCCGTCGCGGGGATTTGAACCGCCGACCTTCCGATCGGCAAGCCCTAGGCTCTGTGGTTTAACCCACAGCGCCACCTGCGTCCCATTCACTGCTTTAGAGGATAGTAAAATGTGGCACTTGGAACAACGTTGCTGTAGAAAGAAAAATGCACTCTACCTTTGACTCCAGGTTTGAGCTCCATTATAGAGACCCTATCCTAGTCATGTAACACTCAAAGATGCACAGCATCCCAACAGTTTTTGTGACACAGAAGCCTGCCATCCATGGGCATTTTGCTGGTATAATATGAAATGGACACCATCCCATTGTATTAATGGATAACATGAGAATGTACGGCCATCAATGCAATTTTAAAAATGCTATCAGAATGAAATTCAGAGGGCTGTTTCCCACTCTTTCCAGGTCATGCTACAGTACCGCATGTGTACCGTGTGGCACAGATTGCATGGGATCCTCTCCCACTTAAAAGGGGGGAATAAATTATAGAGGTTGTCCTGGATCCCACCCCAAACACAAGCAGACAGAGGCTCTTACTTGTAAGTAAAAAGGAGTTCTTTATTCAGGCAAGTCGTGGTACAGGTCTGGCAATAAACACTGTGTTAAGGAATTGTGAGTCGGGTGCTGGGGAGGGCAAGTAGTTTGGAACTGGATGGAGATAACAAAGACGTCCCAATAAGTTTCCCTGTCCCTCCTGCCAAGCTTTTGAAGATGAGGCACATTGCAGTCACTCACGAGGCTCTCTCGCCTTGCGGGAATACTGAGATTACAAATGCATGCTCTGTTGAGGTGAGGTCTGAACCCATCTGAGAAGGTGGCAATTGGTTCTAGGCAACAAACTTGCACCCTCCGGTTTAGACACTTGTTCAGATACTGCAACCTCCAGCTTCCCTCCTCAGTTGACCAAAGTCCTCTCCAGCCCCCATTGCTTTGCAGAAAGGTTGGAGGAGAGAGCTGGCATGAAGTCAGTATGGAAAGAGATACCCACCTCCTCCACCCACCATTGAGTCCCCACCCCCTGTTTCTTGTTCCTCCTCCTCCTGTGTCATAGCCTGCCAATCCAAGCCCGACCCCAGCAGCACTGTGGGGCTCATGACACACATGTGTGCACATGTACCTTGTCTTGTTGGTTGCACTGGTCACATGGTGGGGGTCACCCTAGTGTTGATACCCTCAGTGGCGTAGTATGAGGGGCCCACAGGGGTTGTTTCCCTGGGCGCAAAATTGTTAAGGGCACCTAATTTCAACACCTGGTGCTGCCTCAATGCAGCTGCTCACTTCCGTTGCAAACAGCTTCTTCACGCAAACCAGGAAATGACCTCTCCAGACTACGGAATGACTCTTCTTTTCTTATCTCTGCGGCTGTGATTTCCTGGGTGACATGGACTCTGGGCAATTGAATGTGCATGTGTACTCTGTCTGTTTCCCACCCATCCCCTTCTGCACTGCCCCGGGTACTGTCAACCCATGCTACACCCATGGATACACCCTCACCCTGCATCCAAAGCGTCTAATGCAATAGATGTCTGAACCCCAATGTAAGCCAGTGAACAGGTGGGCTGCTCATTCCACAGGTGACTGCTGTTTTATCTGCCCTCTTATTCCATCCTGCCGGTGAGTTTCAATGAGGAAATCAGCATTCAACAGGAGTCCAAAGTTACTCTTCTCATAAAAAGGTCCTTTCAATGACAGGCACGTCATTATTCTATTTATGTGGATGACTAACCGTCCTAAAATCCAATTGTAGGAATTTGGTTTTATATTTTTATTCCTTGAAATCTAACACCATTTGCGCCTGTAAATCAGCACGGCTGCATTTACATAATATTGCTCATCCTTCGCCTCCTCTTGACTTTGCTACTGAATCACCCAGCGATGCTCTGAACTGTGTATCACACTCGTCTGCCTCGTATATTTGTCAAGGTGAAGAAATAAGAACTTGAACTTTGGCTGATCTGGAAGACCTTGAGATGGGAATTTCTTGATTCTCAAGTGAGGAGTTCGGAAATATATATTCATTCTCTACAATGGATGAATACTCTCCCGTTGGTGCTGAATATTCATGCGGCTTGTGGAAACCTACCAAGACGTGCTACAAAGTCTTTGGTTAATATATTTATGGGTCAAAAACATGCTGCTGCTGTCAGTTTCGCATCAAGCAAGCACCGGCACTCGAAAACTGGATACTCAGCTTTCGTATTAAGGGCTTTTACATAGATCCTTGAAACAGACAGCGCAAAGAGCTGTCTAAGAGAAGACTAATGGTCAGAATGACAGGCAGAACCCAGCTGGCTGTGATGCAGAAGCCAGCAGCTGGATTGGGTTGATGGGAGTCAGAGAGATATCCCATGGTCAAAAGACACAAGCAAAGGTCAGTGTCAAGGAAAACAGCTGTGTGGTAGTCATAGAGGCAAGGGAAGCTAGATACTAAAGGCTATGAGAAAAAAGAAGTGAATGGGCTATTTATTTAGTAAATTTATTATTAAGAACATTCCCACCACTGATTTATTAATCACATTTTATCCAACCACCTTAAGATGATGTCTAATAAAACAACTAGAAACAGAAAAAACAGATTTTTTTTTAAAAAAAAACATTGAAAAGTATACACTACCTTTTTTCAGCTGTGGAACTCAAGGCAGCATACATGTGATCAGTGCTTTTTTCCAACTGGAACTCACTTGAACTCAGTTCCAGCACCTTTCCTGACTGGCTTGAGGACTCCTGAGGACTTGCTGAAGCTAAACACCTCAGAAACTCATTCGTTTCTGAATGGGAGACTACTTGGGAATCACATGCAGTGCTGTTTTTCTAGAAAAAGACATGCTAGAACTCACCACGAACGCTTCCTTGTTCTCTTATAATGCCTTCCTTCCTTCCCTTGCGACATATTGGTTAGGGGACGCAGAACCAGTGCTGCATGGGGCCTCTGTGTTTGGGGGGTCGGGTGCCCCACACATACCAACTTAATTATTCTGCACACTTTGTGAGTAACTGCACTGTGTGTGTGTGTGTGTGTGTGTGTGTGTGTGCATTTAAAAGTTTGATTTGCGCCTGTTCCCAAATCTCACCACACATTTTAAACATTGCAGATCCTGCAGAATAGCGTTTCGAAAAACAGCAACCTGTCTCATCTTTGAACTCTCTACAGCCTCGTGGAATCTATCATTGCCTCTTGCCACGGTCTCGTTCCTTTCACGAAGAGGAGTTGTGTCAGATTTTCTCTTTAGGGAAACCGAACTGCGCCCTCCGAAGCGAGAGACTGAACTCCTCTTTCTTTTTGCTTGTTCCTTTGCACTTTGGCCCACACCAGCTGAACTGGTCAGGACGAGACATTCCATTTCACTGAGATTAATTACAGTGCCGGCATGCATGTTTAGAAAAGTTGGAGCAGGAGGGATGTTTTCAGCAACCAAACCTGCTTGTCACTTGACTCCCTTCCCTTGACTGGTTCTCCAGGAGGGAAAAAACCACACACCTGCCATCAGATCTTCTTTGGATATCGGTTACAAGCCAGTGGCTGTGAGTATTTCGAGGGCTTTTAATGGCCAACCAAGAACCCCCAGAGTAGAACCTCATTAGCAAAGGCAATACTGCAAGCGCCACTTAATGAATAACCTGCTTGCCATTAAAGTGTCAAGAAGCAGATGCTCCGAGGCAGGTGCTGAGAAGCAGATTGCATTACATTTTAGCAGTTTATTAATACAGTCTCCTGATGTAACGTCGGAGGGAAGGCTTCCATAACTCCCCCTGTTCCTGACAACAGATGGGGACTGCGCGATGAGAACACAGTGGATCTCTTTTCATTCTCATTGTCTCCGGGGAGTATTCAGTAGCATAATATGAACTGTACAGTTGCTGCAAGCATTTGAAATCTGGAGAATGCTATGCGTCCCCGTAAGCAGGAGCGCAACCCAGCAAGAGCTCTCCCAAGCATAATCTTCCCTTGTTTCTACGGGGCTTCGAAGGAAACTGCCTCAAAGGGTCAAGATATGGGTTTCCCCCTGACACACTCTTTCCTGGACACCATCCCAGCCCCTTTTAAAAAGTTGCTATAGCTGTCACTGTCGTTGATGCTGTATAACCTAAGACATGGGTAGGCAAGCTAAGGCCCGGGGGCTGGATGCGGCCCAATCGCCTTCTCAATCCGGCCCATGGACGGTCTGGGAATCAGCATATTTTTACATGAGTAGAATGTGTCCTTTTATTTAAAATGCATCTCTGGGTTATTTGTGGGGCCTGCCTGGTGTTTTTAAAGGTAAAGGTAAAGGTACCCCTGCCCGTACGGGCCAGTCTTGACAGACTCTAGGATTGTGCGCTCATCTCACTCTATAGGCCGGGAGCCAGCGCTGTCCGCAGACACTTCCGGGTCACGTGGCCAGTGTGACGAAGCTACTCTGGTGAGCCAGAGTCGCACACAGAAACGCCGTTTACCTTCCCGCTAGTAAGCTAGTAAGTTTTTACATGAGTACAATTGTGCTTCTATTTAAAATGCATCTCTGGGTTGTTTGTGGGGCATAGGAATTCGTTCATTTCCAACCCCCTCCACAAATATAGTCCGCCCCCCCCAAGGTCTGAGGGACAGTGGACCGGCCCCCTGCTGAAAAAGTTTGCTGACCCCTGACCTAAGATATAACCTGAGATCCATGGGCTTGCTCCGAGCCCATTACCATAATTCTGAATTTTTGCTCCCCGTTTGCTGAAGCTGATCCAGAAGGAATGCTGGTATGGCTTGGAGGAACTTCAGAGTCAACAATTATGGGAAAGTGGTCATGGTATGCCCTAGGGGAGGTGCTTGCTGCTATCGTCACTGTTTATGGTGATTCTACACTACCTGGCAACAGAGAACAGCATTCGTTCCACCAATCTTCTTTTTTCTTTAACAAAAAAGTTTTTATACTTTTCAAGTTTATACCTTTTATTAGATTTACAATCAAAGTTTGACTTCCTTCCCCCTCTTTCTGCGGTTCCGTAAATTTATTTTTTGAGATCTTCTGCATATCCAAATTCATTTAATTTGCTCATTTAATTATCTACTTTAAATATACTCTGCAGGTTATTACAATAACCAATGTTTTTATCTGTTTGCAATTTATCTGTAAATATTCAATAAACCATTTCCATTCCTTTATTAAAAGTTTGTTATCTTGATTTCTTATTCTTCTGGTAAGTTTCGCCATTTCTGCATATTCCGTACGTTTTTGTATCCATTCTTCCTTTGCTGGGACTTCTGCTTCTTTCCACTGTTGGGCAAGTAACATTCTTGCCGCTGTAGTCACATACATGAATAAATTTCTATACAATTTAGGTTGTTCTGTCCCTATAATTCCCCAAAAGAAAAGCTTCCATTTTGGGTTGTTTTTTTATATATAAAAGTTATTTTGAACATCCTTTTCAATTCATTGTATACCATTTCCCAGTAAGCTTTAACCTTCCTACAAGACCACCATCCACCAATCTTCTTCTTAGATATTGGAACACATAAGAAATACAGTGGAACCTTGGGTTACATACCATCCTCCTTACGAACACTTCAGGTAACAAGCTTCGCTAACCCGGAGGTAGATGCTCCCAGTAGCAAACTTTGCCCCAGGATGCGAGTGGAAGTCGCGTGCTGGCAGCCCAGCAGCAGCGGGAGGCCCCATTAGTGCAAGCGCGCCTCATGTTAAGAACAGTTTTGGGGGAAGAACAGACCTCTGTAATGAATTAAGTTCGTAACCTGAGGTACCACTGTATCTAAAAACTGTACCAACAAAGGAAGAGTGGCAGGTGAAAATGATGGACTTTGCGGAGCTGGTGAAGCTGACGGGAAAAATCCGAAACCAGCACGATCAAAAAGACTGGAGTAAAATTATACAATACAGTGGTACCTTGGTTTGCATATGTTTTGGATCACAAACATGTCAAACCCGGAAGTGCGTGTCCCAGTTTGAAACCTTTTTTTGGGGGGATTACAACCCATTTTTTTTGGATTACGAACAAATTTTTTTTGGAGGCCCCATTGACGAAAGCGCACCTTGGGTTACAACCTGTTTTGGTTTACAAACGGACCTCTGGAACGGATTATGGTTGTATACCAAGGTACCGGTGTATTTGAGAGATCATTGTGAGCAACTAACAACACTAATAGGGTCATCTGAAGACTTGTAATAAGAATTTTTTTACCTGTCTATATTTATTTAAATTTTGAAGGATTTAGTAATGAGTTATATTAGCCAGGCTCAGGGCAGCTAACACCAGTAAAATTACAATAAAAACATAATAGGGGGGGAAAACCAATTTAAAATACGGGTTAAAATACAATTTAAAATGCAGCCTCATTTTAATAGTAGCCCATAGATCAAAACCATAAGGGGAGGGAAACGTAAGGGTCAGACTGAGTCCAAACCAAAGGCCAGGCGGAACAGCTCTGTCTTTCAGGCCCTTTGGAAAGATGTCAAGTCCCGCAGGGCCCTAGTCTCTTGTGACAGAGCGTTCCACCAAGTCGGGGCCAGTACTGAAAAGGCCCTGGCCCTAGTTGAGACCAATCTAACCACCTTGCGACTTGGGACCTCCAAAGTGTTGTCATTTGTGGACCTTAAGGTCCTTCGCAGGGCATACCAGGAGAGGCAGTCCCGTAGGTACGTGGGTCCTAGGCCGCATATGTAGCTTCATCCTGCCCTGTTCATCCTCTTGCCCACCCTGCCTGCTGAGAACAGAAGTGGACCTCTCTTTGCAACACCAGAGGGGTCTAGGAAGGCTGTGGGTCAGAGGAGCAGTGCCATATTTAATTGCTTAACCCCTTAAGTTTGGAGACTCACAATAATCATTCAGTGACAAGATTTCCTACGGTGAATAAGGTGGTACCTCTGTGTTAAGTTGTGGGTGAACATATCAGACGACACAGCAATTCTTCAAACAGCTCTTGTTTATTCACAGGCCAGGACAGAACTGAACTGAAGGGTTCAGCCAGCCTGCTTATATAGAGCTCCAGTACAACGTAACTGTAACAATTTTCTAAAACTATCCAATCACTGAACGTCACTTTCGATCCCTTATTTGCATAACTATCTACAGTATCCCCCTGCTGGCCCAGGGTGAGAACTTCAGTACATAACACCCTGCCTTGCCAAATAAGAAATGGATGACCAGAAAGGAGGACACGGAGGTGCATAGGAATTGTGTGTGCTTGTTCGTATGAATAGATACAAATTTGGAACTGATTACTCTACTTTAAATAGAAAGACATTGCTGCTCTTCAGATACTGCTGGACTACTAAAACATTTGGAGAGCCACCAGGTTCGGGGAAGTCTGCCTTAAGGAATGAGGTTTCACCTGTCTTCTGAATGGCAACATTTACTTCCAGGCTGCTCTGACACCAGTAGTTTGAGGACAGGACATCAAAATGATCCATGGCTTCCCTTTGCTTTGCCACTAGAGGGGAAGAAAACCTGATTGCTGTGCAAAACCAACCGGTTCTGTTTTCTGAAATAGATTTTGGGACCCAACCCAACGTAGCAGTTCCCCAAGCTGAATGGGATACGCTGGGAATGCTTTGCAAAGCAAAGTTCCCAGGCTGTGTGCGGAAGATTTACCACTCTTTTAATTCAACCTGAATGAAAACGCTGTGAGCCAAGTTACTTAGGAGACTTGTTTCTGGAGGGACATTTGATCCCTTTAACTGTGCACGGAAATTTTAGACGGAGATTTGGCTTGGGGCGGGCGGGTGGCTTTCCAGATGCAGCTTTTTCAGATAGGAAAGACGCAGTCGTTGCGTGGGATCCAGAACTTTTGGGAAATTCTTGCTTCTGCTCAGAATTAAATAAAGCACAACAGTCACTTCCAGACAACTGATTTATTGAACATTTATCCTCAAGGCCAGTTCATCTACGGTGCAAGTTGAATAATTGTCTCAAGGCCCATACCTGTAAAGGGGCCCAGAATCTGAGCTTCCGTTATTTTATTTTTTAGAAAGGTGAGTCTCTATGCCTTCCAGAAGGCGAGTTAAACTCTCTTGGGAATCAGCAGGGTTTACCCCCCGAGCCCAAGGTGTGTGGGGTTAGGGTTGCAGCCTAAATATTTGAGAATCTGAGTAATTGATGAAAAAATTCACATTCTATCTGCGTTAGTTCTCAGACTTGCTCTCGGGTGGATCATTTTCATTTCTTGTTCTGGGTCTGAAGCAAGCAAGAATGCAACTTTTGGTTATAGAAGGTGGGGCTGATGGAGCAATGATCAAAACATGTGCTCTTTTGCCCTCCTACCTGCCCGTTTGACCTGTTTCCTGCTGTTGTGCAATGTACTGGACACATTTTCTTGTTTGCTAGGGAAGGTGAGGGAGTCTGCTCTATTTGTCAATAGCTCCCCCTCTCAATGTGGGTGTGATAAAATGACCATGCCAGAATGTAAAGGTAAAGGAACCCCTGACCATTAGGTCCAGTCATGACCGACTCTGGGGTTGTGGTGCTCATTTCACTTTATTGGCTGAGGGAGCCGGTGTACAGCTTCCGGGTCATGTGGCCAGCATGACTAAGCTGCTTCTGGCGAACCAGAGCAGTGCACGGAAACACCGTTTACCTTCCTGCTGCAGCGGTACCTATTTATCTACTTGCACTTTGACGTGCTTTCGAACTGCTAGGTTGGCAGGAGCAGGGACCAAGCAACGGGAGCTCACCCTGTTGCGGGGATTCGAACCGCTGACCTTCTGATCGGCAAGTCCTAGGCTCTGTGGTTTAACCCACAGCGCCACCCGTGTCCCTATGCCAGAATGTACAATTGTGTAAATGTTTAGACTACCACAGAGTTACATATGTGGCAGTCTTGGAAGATGGTCCACTTAATCCAGAATGCAACTGCCAGGAGACCAACAGGGGCCAATTGTTGGGAATATACCTCACTGGTGTCACAGGTTTCCCATCTACTCCTGAGCTGCCTTCAAGATGCTGATGCTTACCTACAAATGTAGGTAGTAAAAACACCGACAACTGGGAAACACTGGCCTGCGAGTGCTCCAATTGGAGAATAGCCTTTACCAAAGGTGTCATGGGCTTTGAAGACACTTGAATTCAGGACGAAAGGGAGTAACGTGCTAAGAGGAAGGCACGCTTGGCAAACCCTCACCGTGATCAACTCCCGTCCAACTTATGCCCCTACTGTGGAAGGACGTGTGGATCTAAAATTGGCCTCCACAGTTACTTACGGACTCACAGTTAAAACTTTGTTCACGGAAGACAATCTTACTCGGCTACGAGTGATTGAAGAAGAAGAAGAAGACCTATGGGGGACCTATGACACTCCAGATGTTGTTGGATTCCAATGCCCATCAGCCCCAGCCAGTATGACCGGTGGTCAGGGATGATGGGAGCTGTAGTCCACCAACATCTGGAGGGCCATAGCTGCTTGGGGAAGATGAACTGACAGTTGTCGGTTCCTTACAAGCTCTTTGTTGGCTCAGAGCTTTTCTTGTTCTGTTCTCTCTTAGTATAACCAAACAGACCTTCCAGGGCCGTGTCTTACTACTAGCATGCAAATCATTCTCTCTCCTCCCACCTGGCCTTGTGTGCAGGGGTGTGCCAAAAACACATGCCAAAACACAGTCTTCCCATTGACTTCATTCACTTTGGGATGAGGCAAAGTTAATGCATTCCCTGTAGAGGCTACATTATAAATCAGAAACCCAATAAATATCTTTCAACAATGGAGCTGATTGAGGGGAGGGGAATGCCAGTTGTGAGTACAATAGGCTCACAGTGTTGTCCACACAAATGGTTTTGACTCCTACAGAGCCTCACACAGAGAAATCCTCAGTCAAGTCTTGGGCCTGTATTATGTTTTGCTGCTTGACTACCGTACCAAGAGGTAACTTGCTCGCTGCAGCTCTTTCACAGATGTTATGTGAACCAGTTGGTCTTTCACCACAAATCAGGTACTGCTTCACCTGCTGTTCCTGCAGCGATCTCCTCTTGGTGCTTGAAGTTCTTGGATCGAATGCCTATCCTAGTGACTTCTCACCAGCCTGCATTGTATTGGGGCGACATCACCAGGCCTCTGCCCCCTCAAGATTGGGGGAGGGGCCCTGAGCCCCATCCCAATGGACATTGGGGGCCTTCTTGGTAGTGGCGCCTGCCCTGTGGAAAAGGACAACAGGACACTATCTGGCTTTTAGAAGACACCTGAAGGCAGCCCTGTTTAGGGAAGTTTTAAATGTTTGATGTTGCTGCTTTAATAATAATAATAATAGTAATAATAATATTCTGTTGGAAGCCACCCAGAGTGGCTTGGGAGACCCAGCCAGATGGGCAGGGTCTAAATAAATGATTATTATTATTATTATTATTATTATTATTAGTAGTAGTAGTAGTAGAGGCCTTAGCCCCATAGAGTTGTCACGCCTGCTACTGAGGTAACCCACTGCCTAGACTTGTGCTGTTTGCTGTTCAGAGTCAACTTCCACTAGGAGTGCATTGAAATAGCCTGTTTGCGTTAGCTCTTTGGGCCTCATTGGTCCTTAGAACTTTTGCCTGGATCTTAGGCTTTGAGGAGCTGCCGCTCACCTCCCCATGCAAATACCAAAATGTCCAGAGTCTTATTAATGTCCTTCCCGCTCTCTTGTTCTCCATTAACGGCCTCATCAGCCTCAACTGTAAAATTTGACATGTGGTTTAAAAATAGCTGCTCCAGAAGAGCTGAGAGTTCCTCAGAACAGTTTGCGGGGGGGGGGGGGAGGGGGAGAAGGAAACCCTGGGCAACTTTGCAGCGCTAAAGGTTTCCAAAATTAATTTTCCATGTCATGGACTCCTCTTCCTTCCCCCTCTGCTGTTCAAACAGCCATGGAGCAGAGGACAATGAAAACAACCCACATTTTCAAATTGTTATGGGAAGAGAGGTGATCGCTGATCTGGTCTCCAGTCCAGAGATGCACTGATTGAGATCTATTTATCTTAGCATAAAGGCAATGAACGCCTTATACACAAAGTTTAAAGTGGGAGGGATATTTGTGGAGAGGTTGGCACAAGAAGGGCAGGGAGAGTTCTGGGAATTTCTGGAGAGCTCTGAGGGCCTCAATGTGTTCCAGACGTTGTCCTGAGAAGTGATGTCATTAAAAGACAGGTCATACCCACACCATAAATTTACAGCACATTTAAAGTACATTACATCCCCTAAGGAATCCTGGCAAGTGTAGTTTGTAAAGGGTGCTGGAAGCTGTAGCTTTGGGAGGGGTAAGCTTCAGTTCCCAGATTTTTTTGGAGGGCATGCACTATAAAAGTGTGGTGTGACCTTTGCTGGGGAATGAAAGAATTTCAGGTCTCTCTTGGGAGACAGAACTGCGGTTTCTTGTCTTGCCGCTCAGGATACTTGAGCGACTTTCCGAAACTGGGGGGATCATAGAGGGGAGAGAAATGCTATAATGATCCTGACAAAGCAATTCAGTGGTTGAGCGGTTGGAGGATGGATGGCGGCTAACAGATTGAGGTTGAATTCTGACAAGAAGAAGTACTGTTTTGGGGGGACAGGGGGTGGGCTGGTGTGGGGGACTCCCTGGTCCTGAATAGGGCAACTGTGCCCCTGAAGGACCAGGTGCGCAGCCTGGGAGTCATTTTGGACTCACAGCTGTCCATGGAGGTGCAGCTCAACTGTGTCCAGGGCAGATGTCTACCAGCTCCATCTGGTATGCAGGCTGAGACCCTACCTGGACTCTCTCACCAGAGTGGTGCATGCTCTGGTTGTCTCCTGCTTGGACTACTGCAATGTGCTCTACGTGGGGCTACCTTTGAAGGTGACCTGGAAACTGCAATTAATCCAGAATGCGGCAGCTAGACTGGTGACTGGGAGCGGCTGCCGAGACCATATAACACCGGTCTTGAAAGACCTACATTGGCTCCCAGTACATTACTGAGCTTAAATCAAAGTGTTGGCTGACCTTTAAAGCCCTAAACAGCCTCAGCCCAGTATACCTGAAGGAGCATCTCCACCCCCATCGTTCAGCCCGGACACTGAGGTCCAGCTCCGAGGGCCTTCTGGTGGTAACCTCACTGCAAGAAGTGAGGTTACAGGGAACCAGGCAGAGGGCCTTCTCAGTAGTGGTGCCTGCCCTGTGAAACACCCTCCCACCAGATGTCAAGGAAATAAACAACTATCAGACTTTTAGAAGACATCTGAAGGCAGCCCTGTTTAGGGAAGTTTTTAATGTTTTATGTTGTTGGTGCTTTTAATATCCTGTTGGAAGCTGCCCAGAGTGGCTGTGGAAGCCTGGCCAGATGGGCAGGTTATAAGTAATTCTTCTTCTTCTTCTTCTTCTTCTTCTTCTTCTTCTTCTTCTTCTTCTTCTTCTTCTTCTTCTTCTTCTTCTTCACCCACTGCTTTCTATGTGGATCGGCCATTGTGCTACAACCCATGAAATGCTGTGCCACAGTTCCCAGGATTCTTTGGGGAAACACTTGACTGTCAAAGTGGTATAAATGTTCTTTAAATATATGGTGTGGATGTGAATATAAAGAGGCCTAGACTGCATAAACGGAAGTTAATAAAGTGTGTGTTGTTTTTCTTAAACTGGATCACTGCTTTTTTCACTGTTTTTTTCCTGGATGATACCGACCTTGCTGAGCTGCTGGAGTTAGTGGCTGGATCTACACAGATATAAAAAGCACTATAAAAAAGCTATTAAAAAAAGAGAGCTCTCAATGGAAATTTGCATTGACTTCGGATTGCTGCTCTACAGCGCTGTCTGGTGTCACATTTTTATAATGCATTTATAATGTTATGAATTGACCTGTGTAGCTGAGTTCAGTGTTTGCCAAACTTGGGTCTCCAGCTGTTTTTGGACTACAACTCCCATCATCCCTGGCCACTGGTCCTGCTAGCTAGGGATGATGGGAGTTGTAGTCCAAAAACAGCTGGAGACCCAAGTTTGGGAAACACTGATTTAGGTTGTGCACAGGGGAGAACCTTCTGTTGTGCTAAGAGAAATCCTTGGACTGATGGAATGAAAGATTTAGAGCTATGTTGGAATCCACCCAGAAAACAACAGGCTATTTGCAGTTGGAAAGTGATGGGGAAATGTGCTGAAAAGCAGAGGATGAATGGAAAGAGGCGTTATGCTCATATAACTACCATGTTAACAAATCCGGGTGAAAGCTGAACAAAATCAAATCGTCTGGCGGAGCCCTTGGGAAGGTTTTCATGCCTTTTAATAACTGAACAGGAGTGAAGAATTCAGGTGTGGCATCTCCTGTTGTGGTAATGGGGGAACCACACCCGGCAAACATCTCCCTACCTCTCTGCTGTTAGGGCAAGAAAAGAATTCAAGGAAAAGAACTGGCAACCCAAAGACTTGCGCCTCTCCCTCCCTCTCCCTCCACCCTTGCAACTGTATTGTGGTCATGAGAAGTACAGTGTGTGAAATGGTACCGTAATAAAGTTCTTTCATGCACATTTTTGAATCTCCTCCAGTCCCAAAGCCTGAAAATTCTCCTGTTCCTGTGAGGAATGTTCTGCCCTGCAGGTTGCATTCAAGCTAAGCAACGCCAAATTCCGACGCAACACTCCCTTCCCATGGGAAACTTGTGAATCAGAAAGATCCTGGACTTGTTGGCACCTCACATTTGGAATGGACTTCTGCCCACATTCTCTCCAGCAGGCGGGACTGCCATGTTGAAATTTTTCCGTTCTGTCCTACAGGCCTCTCTGGTGTTTGTGCATCTTCAAAACTGTCCAGCTCCTTCTCTGTGTAACATTCTGCTTGTAAGAGATGGGGGGTGGAGGAGGCTGGTGCAAGCAAGCTTCAGACGTCCAACGAGGCAGGGGTGGGGGACTCGTAGATCCCAAGATGTGGAGGGACCATAGTTTGGTGGTACAGCACATACAAGATGGTCCCAGCTCCGATTCCTGGGATCTCCAGGCAAATCTGGGAAGCCCTGGAGAGCAGCTGCTGGTTAGCGTAGACAATACTGCGCTAGATGGATCATTGGTCTGACTCCAGTGTGGTGTAGTGGTTAAGAGCGGTGGACTCGTAATCTGGTGAACTGGGTTCACATCTCCGCTCCTCCACATGCAGCTGCTGGGTGACCTTGGGCCAGTCACACTTCTCTGAAGTCTCTCAGCCCCACTCACCTCACAGGGTGTTTGTTGTGGGGGAGGAAGGGAAAGGAGAATGTTAGCCACTTTGAGACTCCATAGTGTAGTGATAAAGTGGGATATCAAATCCAAACTCTTCTTCTTCTTCAATGCAAGGCAGCTCCCGTTAAGTTCCTCCTCAGAGCACTAAACCAAGAAACAGGGGCTCCATAACATTGCAGGCCTTGTATCCATGACTAAAATGGATTTGGAACAAGGGGGGGGGGATCTACACACAGATTTTAAAAAATGCTTTGAAATGGCTTTATTTTATTATTATTTTTTAAAAAAACGTTTTGAAAAATACATTGAATTTGGTGTAGCTCATTTTTGCCATCTATACATTTGTATATTTCACTTTACAATACATTTAAAACTTTTTATTTGCAGCTGTATAGCTGTGTATTGTGTAAATGTACATGTATGTATGTATGTATGTATGTATATATATGTATGTATATATATGTATGTCAGGGACGCGGGTGGCGCTGTGGGTTAAAGCCTCAGCGCCTAGGACTTGCCTATCGAAAGGTCGGCGGTTCGAATCCCCGCGGCGGGGTGCGCTCCCGTCGTTCGGTCCCAGCGCCTGCCAACCTAGCAGTTCGAAAGCACCTTCGGGTGCAAGTAGATAAATAGGGACTGCTTATCAGCGGGAAGGTAAACGGCGTTCCGTGTGCTGCGCTGGCTCGCCAGATGCAGCTTTTCACGCTGGCCACATGACCCGGAAGTGTCTGCGGACAGCGCTGGCTCCCGGCCTATAGAGTGAGATGAGCGCACAACCCTAGAGTCTGGCAAGACTGGCCCGTATGGGCAGGGGTACCTTTACCTTTACCTTATATATATATATGTATGTGTGTGTGTGTGTGTGTGTACACACACACACACACACACACACACACACATATATATGAAGATCATAACGGGCGAGGAAATTGAGAAGGGAGGATCGCCTAAGAAACACCAAATCACAGTACTTTTATATGTAGGGAAACAAAACAAAATGTGATGCGACCTGGGATGTCTCAGTAGGTATCTGGGGACAGGAGTGTGGATAGGGTATGCACTGCAGAGATCTTGATTTATTGGACTAGAAATAATAATTAAAAATTATTTACTTTCATTTTAATTAACATTTCCCCCCTTTTTAGTACTTTATTGTCTGCCAGTCTTATGCTGTGTCAGTTTGTTTCTATGCAGTGCATAATGGTTTTGACAGCTTGATATTTTTTCTGTTTCTTTTTTTCTGTTTTTTAAGATTTAATAAAGATTATTTTAAAACCAAAAATGATTGTCATTAGCCAGAAAGCTAAGAAAGAAGGACGTTCAACATCAAGTTAAGACACATCTTTTCCTTCAGGCTTATGAAGATGGATGATTGGTGTGTGTGTGTGTGCAGCTGTGTGTGTGTGTGTGCTTTTTTATGGTATTTATTGATTTTGGGGTTTTATATTAGGAGTTACAATGTTGTATTTTAAGGAATTGTTTGTGTAATACCCTGGGAGACTTCGGGTAGAAGGGCAGGATGATGATGATGATGATGATGATGATGATGATATGGATGATATGGATTCTAGATGTGGAAATTGGGCACCAAAACCTTCAACAATGATGATCCCTTGAGTGCCATATCTGATTTCAAGCCTGTGGCTGGTCTTGTAAACCTCAGTAACAGAGGGGACACAATTCAGCAGAGATTAATGCTTTGTTGCATCGAAACAAGAATGGACAGGACAGGTGAGCCTTTTCTTTTTGAAGTTTTGGTTTTCACATGTTTCAGGCTGAAATCTGCTTGTTTGATGAAGGAGAACATTTTTTGAGCATCTAAGCAAAGTGCATTAAATAATAAGATGTCACAGCGAAGCCTCTGAAATTAGGAGCAAAGGAGCTGTGAAGCCCTGATAATATCTATGTTATGTACTGAAGTTCTCACCCTGGGCCAGCAGGGGGATACTGTAGATAGTTTCCACTCAGGTCCACATATGCAAATAAGGGATTGAAAGTGACGTTCAGTGATTGGATAGTTACAGAAAGTTGTTACAGTTGCGTTGTACTGGAGCTCTATATAAGCAGACTGGCTGAACCCTTCAGTTCTGTTCTGTTCTGGCCTGTGAATAAACAAGAGCTGTTTGAAGAATCGCTGTGTCGTCTGATATATTCACCCACAACTTAACAATCTGAGTTTAGGAAAACTCCCGAAATGAATTTCTTTGTGGGTGGGGCTGGGGTGGAGCTGTTACCAGTCACATGAGCTGGGCAAGGCTTACAGGAAGTACAGACCCTCCAAGCGTCCCTGTTTTCCAGGGACAGTCCTGAATTTACAGAAGTTGTCCCAGTTTCTGATTTGATCCTGAAATGACTCGCTTTTCCTTAGGACATCTCTATTTTCACTGGAGAAATGTTGGAGGGTATGGAGTTATGCGACCCCTGAGCCTAGGAGATAAGTAACTATACAACCTTTAGAAGACATCTGAAGGCAGCCCTGTATAGGGAAGTTTATTTTTAATGTTTAATGTTTTATTATGCTAAATATGTTGGAAGCTGCCCAGACTGGTTGGGGCAACCCAGTCAGATAGGTGGGGCATCATCATCATCATCATCATCATCATCATCATCATCATGGAATAAGTCATCCCTATTTTCATTGCAGAAATGTTGGAAGATATGGAAGTACAGTGGTACCACCTCAGTTTTCAAACATAATCCATTCCAGAAGTCTGTTCGAGTTCTGAAATGTTCGAAAACTGAAAACTCTATAGCCGGCAGCTAGGCCTGAGGATCTTGTACTCAGCGGAAGCCACGTGGCATGTTTGACTTCTGAGGTGTGTTCGAAAACCGAAGCATTTACTTCTGGGTTTATGGAAGCCTTGTTTAGGGAAGCTTTTAATGTTTAATAGACTTTTGTATTTTAATATTCTGTTGGAAGCCACCCACAGTGGCTGGGGAAACCCAGCCAGATGGGCGGGGTACAAATAATAAATTATTATTATTATTATTATTATTATTATTATTATTATTATTATTATGTTCGAAAACCGAAATGTTCGTCAATGGAGACATTCGAAAACCAAGGTATCACTGTACATAAATGGGAAGCTGCCAAAGTTTCACTTTGGCTTTCCAGATCTTGGACAGAAGAAGACGCATTTCAACAAAGAAAGGAAGTGAAAATGAAACAGAAACTGTTTTGGTTCCACTTTAGTCTACAAATCCTCCTTCAGGGTCCCAGGGTTAACTCACCCTTGTTTGCTTTCTGGTGACAGCAACCATTAATTTGTACCATGAATGTTACTGACCTACATGAAGCTATTTAGATGAGAATCTAGTTTCTCTGCAGACAACAGACTCCGATTCTCCCTCGCTCCACCCTACAGCAACACAAGGACATAGCAGCACATCATCAACAGGAAGAATCTGCCCCCTTTCAAAAAGTAACTTTTCATTTGATTTTATAGACAGGGATCATAGGAATATTAAATGATACAAACAAACAGACCAAGTTTTCAATGCCATTTGTACATCACAAAAATAGCACAACAAATTTGCAGTAATAGCGACAACAGATGGTTCATTACTAGTGCTCAGTGTACAGGTTCTTGCTTCATGGAGTTGTTTAAATAAAAACAATAGCAAAGGGGAAACGGAATAGAATGGAGTTAACAGATCGCATTCAACATTGCATAGCTAAACAGCTAAATCAGCAGCCCTTGTGGTTGTGTTTAGAATAAGCATGAGTAATAGTCATGTTTCCTCTTATGTTACCAATGAAACAATGTAAAGTGCTGGTACATTGATGAATTTGGGAAGGTGGTTCCAAGTGAAGATAACAATTTATGCTTAAATTAAAATTTTGACCAACCAGATTGAGCCAAATGCTGATGGCAGGGATTGTTCATTTTCTGGAAAGCTGGCATATGTTATGAAATTAAACCACACCATCTTTCTTGATCTGTCTGTCCACATGCCAACTGTAGCTTATTTGTTAAGGAGAGCTATTTCCCAAAGTGTTTTGTACCAATTGTCTACCGTTGTGCCAGAAAGGTCCTTCCGGTGTCTGGTTATGTTGAAGACTCTGCACTTTTGACATGATCAACAGCAATTCCAGAAGGTTATGTCCATATTTATCCCCCTTATCTCTCCTTTGGTGTAGCTGAATAATATTTTTAATGGAGCTGTGGATGTTGCTGTTTAATGTCAAAGGCAGTCATTAGCCAGAAAGCTAATGTGATGGCCTGGGAATCTGATTCAGAGGCTGAACCTGAGGAATCCCAGCCTGCACAGGAGTCCCCGCCTCCAGGGCCGGCTGAGCTGGGGCAGGGGATTGAACCTGAAGGGCCCTCACCTGTGCCGGATCCTCAGGAGCAGACACCAGATGAATCCACTCTGGCTCCGGAGGTGATTGAGGACCCATTGCCTGCAGGTGCGCCTCTCCCAGCCCTGTCAGGGGAAGCTGAGGTTGCCTCTGGGTCCAGTAACCCTCCAGCCTCTCCTGAGCTGCAGAGGCTCAGGGCAGAGAGGTGGAGGGAACTGAGTTCTCTCAGGAGGAGTTCTTGCCTTAAGGCCAGGGGAGGCGAGTCACCTGTGGGCTGGGACTGCCCTAGGCCTCAGAGGAGATAAAGGCCAGTCAGCCCAGTCCCAGGTTGTGGGAGCATCATCTCTGGTAACCTGTTCCTGCCGGCACCCTGACCTGCTCTTCTGAGTTCCTGACCACGCCCGACTCCTCGCTTTGGACCTCGCTTCGCTCCTGACGGACAGCCTCCTTACCCTTGACCTAGGACCAGGCTTAGACCATGCCGCACGGTAAACCCCCCCCCCCCGGGACCAGCACAGCTAAGAAAGAAGAAGGTTGAACAGATAAACGCTGATATCCCCTCAACTGTTTCAAACATGCCTATGAATACAGATTAATATAATACCATTAAATATGCCTCTTTGCATCATGTTGATTGGAAATGTCCTCCTAGCTGCAACTCATGAACCCCTTTCAAATAACACTCATGCACTTAGGAAGAAAGAACAGCAATTTATCCAATGCAGCAAGGAACTTGCATAGGATACCTTGGTACCTGATAAATATGTGTGGCTATTATAAATAGTATATGTTCTGAGAAGGGCACTCCAATTTTCATTGTGATGCCACACATAATACAAGGACACACATCTGACACCTGTGTTGCTTCCAGCATTGTCTACCAGGTGAGATCTCAGAGATTTGTACCTCCCCGTATGTCAGTTCCTTAGCTACTTCCAGCATCACCAGCAATTTAATCTCCCCTTTCCATTCCCAATGGAATTCTCCAACATCACACCCTCCAACATTTCTCTGATGAAAATAGGATGTCCTATTCCGTCACCACCCTAATTTTCTTATATATACCCTGCCCATCCACCCAGCCACTCTGGTCACCTTCCAACATATATAAAGGTAAAGGTAAAGGGACCCCTGACCATTAGGTCCAGTCGTGACCGACTCTGGGGTTGTGGCGCTCATCTCGCTTTATTGGCCAAGGGAGCCAGTGAACTGCTTCCGGGTCATGTGGCCAGCATGACTAAGCCTCTTCTGGCGAACCAGAGCAGCGCACGGAAACGCCATTTACCTTCCCGCCGGAGCGGTACCTATTTATCTACTTGCACTTTGACGTGCTTTCAAACTGCTAGGTTGGCAGGAGCAGGGACTGAGCAATGGGAACTTACCCCGTCGTGGGGATTCGAACCGCCGACCTTCTGATCGGCAAGCTCTAGGCTCTGTGGTTTAACCCACAGCGCCACCCGCATCCCTCCAACATATATATAAAAAATGTTTAATGTTTTTATATATGTTTTTTTCCTCCAACATATATAAAAACATTAAACATTTTTTAAAAAGCTTCCCTAAACAGGGCTGCCTTCAGATGTCATCTAAAGGTTGCACAGTTACTTATCTCCTCGGTTCGGGGGTTGCATGACTCCTCACCCTCCAACATTCCTCTGATGTAAATAGGTACGTCCTTAGGAAAAGCAGGACATTCTGGGATCAAATCAGAAACCAGGACGGCTTCTGTAAATGCAAGACTGTCCTTGGAAAATAGGGACACTTGGAGGGTCTGAAACATCCTTAAGCCCTGTTTTGCTGCAGCTGCATGTGGTGGGAAGCTTCAGCTTGCGTACCTGGCTTGAATGGGAATGAAACATCAGCAGATGTAGCAGATTCTTGATCCGGCAACCAGGAAACATCAAGCGTATCTGGGGGCATGTCGGGTTAGAAGGTGACACGCCTTTTCCAGGGCCACTGGTGGGTGCTCTGGCATGGAGCTACTTGCCGGCATTCTGAACTGGCTCCATCCCTCTAGGAGGTTATTGCACGGGCAAAACAAGACAATAATTATTCAATGTACTTCAGGCTGTAAAGTGCAGCAGAACAGATTGAGCACATCTCGAAACGGGCCAGCGCCACCTTGGATTGAAAATGCAAATAATAATAATAATAATAATAATAATAATAATAATAATAATAATAATAATAATTTATTATTTATACCCTGCCCATCTGGCTGAGTTTCCCCAGCCACTCTGGGCAGCTTCCAATCAAGTGTTAAAAACAGTACAGCGTTAAATATTAAAAACTTCCCTGAACAGGGCTGCCTTCAGATGTCTTTTAAAGATAGGATAGCTGCTTATTTCCTTCACATCTGAAGGGAGGGCGTTCCACAGGGTGGGCGCCACCTGTAACCTCACTTCTCACAATGAGGGAACCACCAGAAGGCCGTCGGCACTGGATCTCAGTGTCTGGGTTGAACGATGGGGGTGGAGACGCTCCTTCAGGTATACAGGACCGAGGCCGTTTAGGGCTTTAAAGGTCAGCACCAACACTTTGAATTTCTCTCAGAACCAGTGTTATGTGGTCTCGCCAGCCGCTCCCAGTCACCAGTCTAGCTGCCGCATTCTGGGTTAATTGCAGTTTCTGGGTCACCTTCAAAGGTAGCTCCACGTAGAGCACATTGCAGTAGTCCAAATCCAGCTCCCATTCCCCTCTCTGCTTCCGATTGCATGTGGTGCAGTGGCGTAGCGTGGGTTGTCAGCACCCGGGGCAAGGGAAGTAATTTGTGCCCCCTAACCCGTGGATTTGCGCCCCCTAACCCGTGGATTTGTGCCCCCTAACCCTAACCCCCAGATGTTGTGCCCGGTGCGGCCAGCCCCCCCTGCACCCCCCACGCTACGCCACTGACGTGGTGGAATCAGGACAAGAAAGAAATGAAAGGCATATAGAAAACTACCGTATATTTGCTTTTCTTTGCAGAGGCAACACTGACTCGCTTAGGAGTTCCCGACACATTCGGTCTATGAAGGACCTTGGTCTCCTGCCAGGTTTAATACACTGATCTGTCGCTGGCAATGTGGGCAATTTTAAACAAAAAGTTTACATTGCTGGCTCTATTACATGTTACATCGCTAGGCTGGGGGAAGTGGTTTTCAATTACCCAGTGTTCTGTAGTTGTGACCGCGGTTAGTCCGGGGGAACAGCCTCTTCCTAATGACACACTTGAGCTAAGTTTTTAAAGCAATTTGGAGAGCAGCGCAGCAGTAAGGCCAGCCCTTCCAT
Source organism: Podarcis muralis (assembly GCF_964188315.1). Classification (NCBI taxonomy): domain Eukaryota; kingdom Metazoa; phylum Chordata; class Lepidosauria; order Squamata; family Lacertidae; genus Podarcis; species Podarcis muralis. The sequence goes on along the minus strand of NC_135656.1, from coordinate 20,203,813 downwards.
CTGGGCTACTGTGAAAGCAGGGCAGGAGAGAGGCACCATTTTGGTGGCGGTGGGGATTAAGCTGTTTGTTTTACGGATAAGTATAGTTACAGCTATTTCCTGCACATTCCAGCTACACAGAAGTCGCCCCCCCCCCAATCACATCCCACAGCCTGCCCTGGCCAATTTGCTCTTGACATATTTACAGACAGAGAAAGCCACCTCTGGTCTAGTTCTTGCAAACATCGTGATCTGTTATGAAAACGTTCCTAAGGGGGCAAAGGCTTTGGGATACGGACAAAATATATTTCTCTCTCCCGCGTGGCGAGAGCCAGAGAATATGCTCCAGCTCCACATTGGGGATAAACTGGATTAATCCTACCGTTTGCTTTTGTTCTTTTTAAAAGAGGCTGTGCTACACGTCCATTTGTGAGAAAACACACACACACACACGGTTTTTCATTGGCATAACAGAAACCAGAGTTCTGGCTGGTTCTCTTCAGCTGGTGTCCAAAATGAGATTAAATGATTAATATTTCCAAGGAGGAATCAGCTTCAGAGAGGCCTTGGGTATGTGTTTCCTTTCCTAACAATGGATGTCTGGAGTCTGTAATGAAATCAACTTGTGCGTAGGGGCAGCGCCTGCACACGGATTTGTGGCACTGAGGAGAAGATGCACTCGCTCAGCACGTCTCCTGTTGGGTCCCCCACCAAAAAGGAGGGTTTTGGTGGGGCCAATAGGGGCCAGGGGACCTTTATTTATTCATTTGACAAGATTTATAAACTGTTTAATCGACAAAAGCCTCTTGGCCTCCCTCGGCCAATAAAGCGAGATGAGAGTCGCAACCCCAAAGTCGGCCACGACTGGACCTAATGGTCAGGGGTCCCTTTACCTTTTTACAGTAGACCCTCGGGTTATGTTACTCTTGAGTAATGTAAACTTTGGGATGTGAAAGCGGCAAACCCGGAAGTATTTTTCTGGATTTTGCTGCATGTTCATGTGCTGCGTGAGTGCGCAGAAGTGGTGCCTGTGGATACAGATTTTTTGGGTGTGCACGGACCCCCAGAATGAATTACATTCATATCCAGAGTCATATCTATAACTGAGAATGGATTTTTGTGTGGAAGGACTGTGAGTTCAGTTCAGTTCTTCTTTTTAAAAAAAATATTGTTGTTGTTTAGTCGTTTAGTCGTGTCCGACTCTTCGTGACCCCATGGACCAGAGCACTCCAGGCACCTCTGTCCTCCACTACTTCCCGCAGTTTGGTCAAACTCAAGCTGGTAACCTCGAAAACACTATCCAGCCATCTCGTCCTCTGTCGCCCCCTTCTCCTTGTGCCCTCCATCTTTCCCAGCATCAGTGTCTTCTCCAGGGAGTCTTCTCTTCTCATGAGGTGGCCAAAGTACTGGAGCCTCAGCTTCACGATCTGTCCTTCCAGTGAGCACTCAGGGCTGATTTCCTTAAGAATGGATGCGTTTGATCTTCTTGCAGTCCATGGGACTCTCAAGAGTCTTCTCCAACACCATAATTCAAAAGCATCAATTCTTCGGTGATCAGCCTTCTTTATGGTCCAGCTCTCACTTCCATACATCACTACTGGGAAAACCATGGCTTTAACTATACGGACCTTTGTTGGCAAGGTGACGTCTCTACTTCTCAAGATGCTGTCTAGGCCTGTCATTGCCCTTCTCCCAAGAAGTAGGCGTCTTTTGATTTCGTGGCTGCTGTCACCATCTGCAGTGATCATGACGCATTTATTCTAAAGTTACAATACAACTTTGTCCAGAACATGATCACTTCAATCCTCAATTCCTCATCACTGTCATGTTAGCTCGCCAAATACCCTCACTAGGAACCCAATTACTGATCTGGTTTGCTAGATGTTTTCAGTGTGCATTGATTGGAAACACCCTGTTAAGTTCTGATACTCAGAATAAAATCCTGCGCTCAGCAGATGCTCAGAGGCACAGTGTTCTTTCATTTTCAGAGTATGTCTCTTGCATCTGGCTCTAGTCGGTAGATCTTTGGGGTGATGGTGGTTATCCAACTTGTTCATTCCATCAGAACAAGGATTTACCCTTGAACAACAAAACTCACCCCCCCTCCTTCGCTTGCACATCCCCTAAATCTGTTCGGTGGGTTTCCACAACCCTCTGGAGCAGATTTGGGGAGGGTGTGGGGAGAGGACAGGGGCACTGGTGGAGGAAGAGGGGGGTGGGGGAGCGCACTGCCCCTGGCATCACGATCCCAGTAGGGTGCCATTATGGCTGCCCCTTCCCCGTGCTGGGCGCCATGCCCCCACAGGCACTATGCCACACCCCTGCGGGCGCCACACAGCTCCCGCAGGACTTCACCACTGGACAGGGGCAGGTTCTGTTGCACAAGGGTAAATTTCTGCATTGACAGAACAAGTTACTGGATACAACCCTGAGATTCTAGCCAAAAAGGTAATCTTGAAGCCCTCCTTCTCCTCTTGCAGGATATGTGCTGTATGTTTGACATGAGATTATGCATAGTGGACTCTTGTCCTGCCTCCCCCTTCCTTTCCACCCTGTGAATATGGAGAATTCTTCCAGATCTGCAGGCATTCCTTCAGATTGAGTGTCTGTGAAATGTGGTTTCTGAGCTAGTTGACTGCGGTAAGACATCGTATAAGTCTCCCTGTAAATGGCTAAGTGTGTGTGTACACACACACACACACACGGACCATATTTGTGCCATGTAACTACTTGGAGTGATATTTTAAGAGTTTGCTACAGAGAGAAAAAAGGGGGAAAGAAAAAAAAAAAACACCCCACATTTGTAGCTGAGCCAAGACCTTGTCTCTGTTCAACTTCATCCCCCAAGTGAACCGCTTACAGCCAAGTTATAATCCCCTGGAAAACTGAATTGTAACAGAAGTGCTGCTAACTGCTAACATAATCCTAAACGTAAACCACATTGCTTTACTAAAAAAGGGCATGGCTAGTTTCTTATTGAACATAGTCATGACTCAGCAATGTGGACTTTATAGCAACCTGGTGTTTAAATTTCTAGCGCTCTTGGCAACAGGTAGATGTCTTGTCATCAAGGAACACAAACCTTCTTTGCACCCGTTCTATGCTTATATGCTCCATTCACGGCACTCATTCAGCTGTCACAAACGCCAGGGATGAGATTGCTCTGATGTGTGAGCTTGGCACGGCAACTGCCTCCTTCTCCCTTGGTCTATATATATATCCTTATAAGAGAAATGGCAGTTCTCTGAAATGAACATGAATGTGTGTGTGTGTTTAAAGGAAGCCTCCCTGAAAGAGTAGGATCGCAAGTATCTTAAATAAACAGGAAAAAAACAACAAATTAACTGATTAACTAATTAAAAGCCCAGAGATAGCAAGTCATATAATAATTTTGTTAGAACCTCAGTTTTTGGATTTTTCATAAATGAAATTATTTCCAAGCATCTGTACTTTCATTTCTAAGGTACAGACAACACTAATGATTAACTGTATTTTTAGATTATTGTGGCTGTCCAAAGTTTGGTGACATTCACCAAATGTGTACACTCCCAGCTGAATTGTGTGAATACTTCTATTCTATTCTATTCTATTCTATTCTATTCTATTCTATTCTATTCTATTCTATTCTATTCTATTCTATTCTATTCTATTCTATTCTATTCTTACAAGATGCCCTCCAGATATTGAGGAACTTGAACTCCCATGATCCCTGACCATGGACCACGCTGGCAGGGGCTGATGGGATTTGTAGTCCAACAACATCTGGAGGCTCCTGCCAACCTAGCAGTTCGAAAGCACATCAAAGTGCAAGTAGATAAATAGGTACCGCTCCAGCGGGAAGGTAAACGGCGTTTCCGTGTGCTGCTATGGTTCGCCAGAAGCAGCTTAGTCATGCTGGCCACATGATCCGGAAGCTGTACGCCAGCTCCCTCGGCCAATAAAGCAAGATGAGCACCGCAACCCCAGAGTCAGTCACGACTGGACCTAATGGTCAGGGGTCCCTTTACCTCTACCTTAACATCTGGAGGGCAACTCATTAGCCACCCCTGATCTGTAGATACTTAGAGGTATAGCACACACATACACATTTTGATGACACACAGACCATTCAGGCAATTGTCGCAACTGAGTGATGTTCTTTCCCAAGCTTTCAGAAATCCACAAAGTTGACCAGCGATTGTCAATGTTCGCATGTGGACCAAAGTGTGGACATTCACTGACACATTTGTTCCTAGTGTTCTTTTCAGTCTAAACAGTGGCTTGTTGCAGAGGCCATGCCCACTACGCACTTTTTGCCATTGCAGGCATTTTGTAAAATGCAGCAATTGTGAACAAATGGGTCAGCTTTATACAGAGTCAGCCCATTGGCTTATCTAGCCCAGGGTTTGCCTGTTCTGACCAGTAGTGGCTCCTACTGGTCAGGATCTTTCCCAGCCCATCTACTTGAGGTTCTTTTATTTGGAGACACTGAGGATTGAGCCAGGGACCGTCTGCCTATAGAGTTTGCATTTTACCACTGAACTGTGGCTGCTCCCTCTTCCTACAATTCCTATGCTTCCTTTTATCAAAAGACCCCAGGACAGTATACAACATTGAAACACATTACAGAACATCAGTGATTAAAAAACATAGTAAAAGCCTACTGACAGCCTAATAATAAAACCACCATCATAACAACAACAGCCTTCTCTTATCCCCAGACATCAGGCGGTAGAGGAACCAATCCCAGGGCAGCTTGCCAGGAACGGACAAGACAAGGAAAAGTCCTTACCATTCGCTTTTATTCAATATTCACTGAGAGAGGCCTTGGAATGTGGCCTCTCAGAATAACGGCATTGCTCCGAGTAAAACCCCACCCCCTCCGTCTCTCCAACTTCCTCATGAGTCATCGCTACAGGTGCTGAAAATCTCCCTCTGCCTTTGAGCTCTTTGCTCTCCTACTTTCAAGGCCCACCATGTTCTGGGAGAGAGGGGGTCTGGAATGCTTTCTAAAGACACTGAGTCCACCAGCTGTCTCTCCCCTCCTGTTTCTTCTTCTTCTTCTTCTTCTTCTTCTTCTTCTTCTTCTTCTTCTTCTTCTTCTTCTCTCCTCCCATTATTTCCCAACTTTTCTCCTCATCTTCCTCTGAGCTGTGACCTCCCTCAAACTCCTGTTGTAATTCTGAACTCTCTCCTTCTTATCTGGAAGGGTCAGGCTGGGGAGCTGCTCCCCACGGTTCCTCCTCTGCCCAGTCCCTGGCACCAGAATGCTTTGATAAGGGTTGGAGCATTAGCATGGTGTGAGTAGACAATGCCTCTTGCTGATACTGTTGGTCTTGCAGCTCAACCAATTCTCCTTTAAATAGGTACATATATCACACCTTCTCATTAGCAGCCCCAACCCTACTTTAAAGAGAGAGAGAGAGAGAGAGAGAGAGAGAGAGAGAGAGAGAGAGAGAATGAACTAATATTATATATTAAAGAAAACATCTCTGATCATATGCTGGCTGGGTATAAACCAGATATTTAAAGCATATGGTTTCCTCCAATAAATCATGGAAGCTGTAGTTCGCTAAGGTTCTTGGGAATTGCATCCCTATGAGAGGCAAACTACAGCTCCCAGAATTCTCTGGGGGAAGTCATGTGCTTTCAATATATGGTGCGTATCCAGCCGCAGAATATTTCCCCGCTGGACAATGTGCTATTGCAGCCCATCTCCAAACTCTTAAAAAGGAGGAGAGCTTCCTTTCAAGACAGTGGGCAAGGTTCCCATATAATCCCAGAGTCTTGGAGACTGTCTTTTTGAAAAGTAAGCACCGATTCCCTTCTCCACTTTTCATCCAGCAATGCTTTGCTGCAGCTTTGAAATTGAGCTAGTACAGATCGTACCAAGTCGCTTCCATCAGGGACTATCAAGAGCTGCATTCTATCAGACTGAAATCTCGCTTAATTCCAGTTTGTTCTAGTGTGTGTGTGTGTGTGTGTGTGTGTGTGTGTGATGGTTAAATTGGAAAACATGATATACTATGCATGCTATTACTCAGAGTCAGTGAGTCAGTGGAACATTGGATTTTAATTAATTCTGTTGGTTTTCTTTAGGAAGGGAGACAGACAAGTCAGGCAATTCTGGCATTTATTTGTGAACGCTTTCCAAACAAGCAGACGTTTAAGAGCCAAAGATGAGAGAGTTGGCTGCAGAAGAAGGGGCAGGGCACCGGAACAGCACATTTACCTCACCTTGCTGCCTGCTAGTCAAATTCTTTCCATTTGAGCCCTGGTAGGGTGGTGTGAGGGGTGTTCTGGAGAACTTGGCAAGATCCTGCTTTCCAGAGCAGTGGTGCAGACCTGTCTTCTTACTCTCAGGTGTAGGAATCCTTGAGGGAAATCAGCCTCCTTCCTTCCTTGCACCTAAGAACATAAGAATAACCTGATGAAGCAGGCCATAGTGCAGCATTTTTTTTTGCAGTGGCCCATGGTGTCAGGAATGAGCCAGCGCCAAGCGAAAGTTTGCAGCTAACTGCAGAAAATAGCCAGGATCAGAGAGGCAGCTTTGATGTTAGTCAGACAGGGGAAAGCCAGAAGCTGCATACTCTGGCTCCTCCTGACCTTGACGTGCAAGCTGATAAGACAGTAATGGAGAACAGGCTAGAATGCAGTCAAAACTCGCCGGAAGCACAAACAGGCAGAAAAGAGTTTAGAGACAGCCTCTCAGAGAATGGGGAAGAGGCGGGAGCTGACCCACTCAGTTTGAGGTCTCCGTGAATGGGAAGGTTGCAAGATAAGAAGCAAAACACAAGACATAGGAAGCAAAAGTTCAGTTGCTTCTGGTCACGATGGAAGCAGTCTTCAGAAGGGTCATCTTGATTGATGCTGGTATGAAGTAGTCCGGAGCTATCTGTTTGTTTTGACAATAAATCATCCTTTTTAATTAACTAGGCTTATTGTGTTATCAAGCCGGGGGCTGGACTCCTGACACACGGGAAACCTGAGAGAAGGGTAAAGGTTAAAAGGGTAAAGGACCCCTGGATGGTTAAGTCCATTCAAAGGGGACTATGGGGTTGTGGCACTCATCTTGCTTTCAGGCCGAGGAAGACGGCGTTTGTCCACAGACAGCTTTCTGGGTCACGTGGCCAGCATGACTAAACCGCTTCTGGTGCAACGGAACACCGTGACGGAAATCAGAGCGTACGGAGATGCCGTTTATCTTCCCACCGCAGCGGTACCTATCTATCTACTTGCACTAGCGTGCTTTCGAACTGCTAGATTGGCAAGAGCTGGGACAGAGCAACAGGACCTCATGCCATCGTGGGGATTCGAACCTCTGACCTTCCGATTGGCAAGCCTTTTCCATAGGACGTCCCTAGGCTCAGTGGTTTAGACCACAGCGCTACCTACGCCCCCAGAAGGAGCAGAGCAGCACTCTGCACTTCACATTCCTTGAAACTGGTATTCAGAGTCATACTGAATGCCATTGTCGGTAGCAGCTACTGATAGCCTTCCTACCGCAATTTTCTTCTTCTAACCATGGAGTTGGTTTACAGACCCTCCAAGTGCCCCCATTTTCCAGGGATAGTTGTGGATTTACAGAAGCCTTCCTGGTTTCTGATTTGATCCCTGAATGTCCCACTTTTCCATAAGACGTCCCTATTTTCATCAGAGAAATGTTGGAGGATTTGAGTTTAGAGAAGGGCCACTGCAAGCTGGGCAGTGGCCTTCCTTATCTCTGAGATGTGATTCAGCTGCCTTGCTGGAGATGAGCAGGTCTGGGTTTGGTCAGTGCCTGGATGGGAGACTGGCTGATATCATTCACCATGGGTAGGCAAACTAAGGCCCGCGGGCCGGATCAGGCCCAATTGCCTTCTGGATCTGGCCCATGGATGGTCCGGGAATCACCGCGTGGATCGCCAGTACGCACGTTTTTCCCCTCTCTCTCACATGGCGGCATCGCCTCCTCCCTCCCCCCTGGCTTCTCCCTGCCCTGCCTAGAGGAGGAAGGGGGCTGGGCTTTGTTGGTGCCAGCAGCAGCAGCAGCAGCGCTTGAGCGGCCGCCATTTATTTTTTTAATGATTTTTTTATTAATTTCCCAACATAAATTAAAGACAAAACAATACACAATACAAAAACAAACAATACATAAAAACACGTATAATTTCCAGACCTCTTTTTCATAAACCTTACTTCCCTGACTTCCCCATGCCTCCCCTTTTCTGCATCCTTATTTTAAAATTTCTTCAGCAACCTCTCACATCAATTAACTAATTACTCATTTTCTTTTTTCCCTTCTTCTTTTACTTAATCAATTACAGCTGTAATTCTGTTTTTTTCCTTTCCCTTGACATTTTAGCACTCATTAATTTTACAACAGTTCTTAAGATATACTTTAAATTTCTTCCAATCTTCTTCCACCGTCTCTTTTCCTTGGTCACGGATTCTGCCAGTCATCTCCGCCAGTCCCATATAATCGATCACCTTCGTCTGCCATTCTTCCAGCGTGGGTAGTTCTTGTGTCTTCCAATACTTTGCTAAGAGAATCCTTGCTGCTGTAGTAGCGTACATAAAAAACGTCCTATCCTTCCTTGACACCAATTGGCTGACCATGCCCAGGAGAAAAGCCTGTGGTTTCTTGTGAAAGGTACATTTAAGGACCTTCTTAATTTCATTATAGATCATTTCCCAGAAGGCCTTAATCCTCGGGCACGTCCACCAAAGGTGGTAGAAAGTTCCTTCAGTCTCATTACATTTCCAGCATTTATTATTGGGCAAATGATAAATTTTTGCAAGCTTGACTGGGGTCATGTACCACCTATAGATCATTTTCATAATATTCTCTCTTAAGGCATTACATGCTGTAAACTTTATACCGGTGGTCCATAACTGTTCCCAGTCAGCGAACATAATATCATGACCAAAGTCTTGAGCGGCCGCCATTTTAAGCAGCTCCTCTCTGGAGCCCTTTTGTGCACTGCTCATCATCCCTCCACCGTCCCTGCCGCTCACAAGACACAGGTAAGCTGCCGCCGGGGCTTGTGTTGCTCTTGCATCATTTCTCTCTCCCCCCCCCCCAAATATAGTCCGACCCCCCACAAGGTCTGAGGGACAGTGGACCGGCCCCCTGCTGAAAAATTTGCTGACCCCTGTCACTCACTATGCAGTGCCGTGCCCATCAACTGCAGCTCCATGGTAGATTCGGCATAAAAACCAGCGTGTGAGGATATACTGCAAACAATAGGCTTACCAGCTGCAATAGTGGGAGACTCAAGAATAATGTCACACAGAAGCATATCATTGCTTGCTTCAACTCGCCTGTGGAAACAACTCAGAGGCTATGAAAGAAGGAAGGGTAACAACAGGAAGATTTAAAGGAACTATTGGAAACTCAAGGCAGTAGAGATATAAGATGATCAGAGCCCCACCGAACTTGAAGCATGGGAAGCCCCAATAAAAATTTATAATTTGGCGGAATATTTTGACTATATGATATGTATTTGTATAATTTGGAATATTTAATGTGATTTGATTGGATTGTTAAAATGGAAAATTTAATAAAAAATATTTTAAAACAACAACAATAACAACTGCAGCTCCATGGTAAGAAGTGGGATACAATTGTAAGATAATGAAATCCTGAATGGCCAGTACCTCTCCCAGTAGATATCCTACTGAATAAAATTTTATTCAAGTGAAATAAACATACGGGGGGGGGGGGGGAGACGAGCTCTATCATAAGAGTTTTTCTATAAAGTGACTAAGGATACTGAAACTTTTCTCTCATACCTATGCATATTCTTTTTTTGTACCCCCCCCCAAAGAAAAACATTCTTCATCAACCTGCTTCCCTCCAAATGTTTTGGACTAAAACTCCCAGTAGCTGTCCAAAACATCTGGAGGGAAGCACATTGGCAAAAGCTGCCCTGAAACTTTAAAATGCAGAGAAGAAGAAGAAGAGTTTGGATTTGATATCCCGCTTTATCACTACGCGAAGGAGTCTCCAAGCGGCTAACATTCTCCTTTCCCTTCCTCCCCCACAACAAACACTCTGTGAGGTGAGTGGGGCTGAGAGACTTCAAAGAAGTGTGACTAGCCCAAGGTCACCCAGCAGCTGCATGTGGAGGAGCGGGGACACGAACCTGGTTCACCAGATTACGAGTCCACCGCTCTTAACCACTACACCACACTGGAGTCAGACCAATGATCCATCTAGTGCAGAAGTGTGACTGGCCCTAGGTCACCCAGCAGCTGCATGTGGAGGAGCGGGGAATTGAACCCGGTTCACCAGATTACGAGTCCACTGCTCTTAACCACTACACCACACTGGAGTCAGACCAATGATCCATCTAGCGCAGAAGTGTGACTAGCCCAAGGTCACCCAGCAGCTGCATGTGGAGTTGCAGAGACCCGAACCCGGTTCACCAGATTACGAGTCCACCGCTCTTAACCACTACACCACACTGGCTCTCAATTCTCCAGCACAAAAATATTCAAGAAATGACTCAATGATACAGGGCATGTCTGAAGTCTCAGGGCTTGTCCCCACTTCTGCTTGTTCTGTGCCTAGAAAGAATGGGGCCAAGCGTTTTACCCCTTGCCCCACTCCTTTCCAATGGAAAACCCGCTGTTTAGTGCTAAATCGAAGCAAATGTCAACCTGGAGAAAATCTGAATTGCCATTTGTTCCGATTGAGTATTAAAGAGTGGTTTTCCCCAGAGGAAAGCAGCAGGCGAAGGGGAAGTGTGGTTAAGCCCTCAGTGAGACTAGTAATTCTGCACAGGACTGAAACCTAATATTTCAAAATGTATGCAACAATACTGGGCAATTGCCATGACCTACACATCTATTTGCACAGAGTTATTTTGCAATGCACTGTGCCGTTTATTAATTGCTAATTAAATTGTAGGAATGATTCCCGAAGTAAAGCGTAAAAGGTCCAAAGGATCTTTTAGCAAAGCACTCCCTCTTCCTTGCGTCTCTTCCATCCTTAGGAAATCTGAAATGGGGTGAAATCCCCAGAATGGATGGAATCCGTGGTAAAATCCCGGCTGAGTTTGCTGGTCTAGCTAGCAAAGCAGGAAGAAGCTGTCCTAAAGGCAACAGCTCCTCTCTGTTCATCAACAAAACAGCAGAGCACATCTGTCTCTTCTAGAGATTCAGATCTCCATGGAGGCATGATGGTCACACTGCTCTGTCTGCCCTCAGAAAAACTGGTAGAAAAACCAGTATCCCATTGGGACTGAATCCAGGGCTGCCGCAAACCTACTGAATGGCTGCTCCATTGATCTCAATGCTGAATGTGGCTCCGTTGTGGAAATACAGGAAGGTCTGCTAAGTGTGAGCTTCTGCAGACATGCCCAGTAGGAAAGACTCTTGTCATCACGGCGACCATTACCATCAGATGACTTGTGCAATTTTGGGATGGCACAGAGGATTCACGAGTATCCAGACTTGTAACTCTGAATGTCCCAATCCCTTTTGCTGCCCACCCTCCCAATAAACACATGGTGAAATCCGCTGCTCACGTGACCGCTGCATCATAAACAAAATGAGAAGACAAACTATCCCCGGGGAATGACCTCGCGCTGAGTGTTTCTTCGGTTAAAATAAATCCATGGATGGCAAACAAGCAGAGGAATCTCACGTGAACTTTGCCACACTATTAAAATGTATTTATAGCTTGTTTCTGCGTAAAAATATACTTTGGTCTGGCACACAGGATATTTTTCTTGTGACCCTCATTAACCCATCTCGTGATGACTCCTGGTGTGTGTGTGTGTGTGTGTGTGTGTGTGTGTGTGTGTGTGACAATCCACTCATTGAAGATTCCTGGCTTAAGTCTGAGAAGCCTTAAGCAAGTAGCTTCTGCTCCCTTCTGCTCTGTTTAGCTGCCAGTCGAAAACTCTGATCTGTTTCATACATCTTGCCACCTAGAAATACTTTCCCCCTGCATGCACACGTACTGCCATGTGTACCATATATTATACAACACTGGTTTATACAGACCCACCAAGTGCCCCTATTTTCCAGGGACAGTCCCAGATTTACAGAAGCTGTCCTGGTTTCTGATTTGAACTTTGAACTTGGAATGTCCCTCTTTTCGTTGGAGTCCTAAGGAAATTGGGACATTCCTGGTTCAAATCATTTCATCGGAGAAATGTTGGAGGGTATGGTGTTATGTGACACCCCCCGAGCCAAGGAGATAAGTAACTATACAACCTTTTGTAAACTACTGAAGACAGCCCTGCATAGGGAAGTTTCTCTCTCTAATGTTTAATGTCTTTATATATGTTGGAAGCCGCCCAGATTGGCTGGGGCAACCCAGTCAGATGGTAGGGGTATAAATTATAAAAAAATCATATAATTGTTGTTATGGAATAGGATGTGCCTATTTTCATCAGAGAACTGTGGGAGGGTATGTTTATATGGATCACATCTAATGTCTGACTCCTGTGATTTCCCTTCTCATGCATATCAGCCATTCCACACGTTAAATGGGGAAGTAATGGCGTCTCCACCTCCATCGTTCAGCCCAGACACTGAGGTCCAGCTCTGAGGGCCTTCTGGTGGTTCCCTCACTGTGAGAAGTGAAGTTACAGGGAACCAGGCAGAAGGCCTTCTCGGTAGTGGCGCCCACCCTGTGGAATGCCCTCCCATCAGATGTCAAGGAAATAAACAACTACCTGACTTTTAGAAAACACCCAAGGGCAGCTCTGTTTAGGGAAATTTTTAATGTTTGATGTTCTGTTGTGATTTTAATATTCTGTTGGGAGCCACTCAGAGTGGCTGGGGAGGCCTGGCCAGATGGGCGGGGTATAAACAACAACAATTATAATAACAATTATAATGAGTAGATGATATTCCTGGCTTGCTGGGCTCATGAACTGGCTTTCAGCATTCTGTGGGATTGTGGGGTTACAGAACAAAGTAGGCATCCAGAATGTTTGTGGGATTGTAACTATTTGCAATAAGCGACCCGTTGAGCAACAGGACTGTGTTCAGATGTTTTTATTTGGAACTAAACTCGGCTAGAGAAATGCCTGGCCCGCCTCTCTGCTCCCAATAAATCTGCACACCACACAATAAAACCTAATTTTTATATGGTATCGGGGACAAAAAGCATATTTAAAATTTGAAATACAGAATGCAGAGGCACTGTGGGGTGAGTTTTTTTGTTTCGTTTTTTGAATCATGGATTTGGCCATCAACAGCCTGTACTCCATGGATGACTATGTGCACAGAGTACAGACTGTCTCTGTTAACGGAGTCACTTTTCTGTTCTCAGACCCAAGCTACATGTGGAAGGAGACTGCATTGTACTGCTGCCAGTCTGCACCTCCCCAGTAACACAGAGCTGATGTGGTCTGCTGCATGCTGTCTTTAAGGGACACGGGTGGCACTGTGGGTAAAACCTCAGCGCCTAGGACTTGCCGATCGTCAGGTCGGCGGTTCGAATCCCCGCGACGGGGTGCGCTCCCGTTGCTCGGTCCCAGCGCCTGCCAACCTAGCAGTTCGAAAGCACCCCCGGGTGCAAGTAGATAAATAGGGACCGCTTACTAGCGGGAAGGTAAACGGCGTTTCCGTGTGCTGCACTGGCTCGCCAGATGCAGCTTGTCACGCTGGCCACGTGACCCGGAAGTGTCTGCGGACAGCGCTGGCCCCCGGCCTCTTGAGTGAGATGGGCACACAACCCTAGAGTCGGACACGACTGGCTCGTACGGGCAGGGGTACCTTTACCTTTACCTTAATGAAGCAGAGCAGGTTGCGATCGTAAAGAAATACTAATTATAGTGTTGTCACATTGCACGGTTTTTCAGCTTGCTTGCAACCAGGCAGCGTGGCCCATGTGTCTCAATGCACGGCCTCAACTGGACCTCAGATGCTTTGCTATCCTCTTTTCTGCTGACAGTACGTACCTCTCACAACACTCCAACTACACATGAAATCCCCAGTTATGCAAGCCACTGCAGTGACGCCCTTAAATCCACTCAAAACTATTTTGCAAATGCCTGAGCCCACATGCTTCTGCAATGAATGCCAGCGTAAGGATGCCCTCCCAAAGATAGATCTAATCTCCCTATTATTTTTTAAATTATTTTTATTAAATTTTATTAAATAAAAAAGAAAAGAATATCAAATAAGAAAAGAAACAAAGAAACAAATTTCATACATATACACATGAACATAATTATTTATACATCTGTAAAGCAATATTCAAAAAGAAGAGGAAGAAAGAAAAAAAAGAATAAAAGAAGAAAGAAAAGTTAAAAATACAAATTTAGAGAATAGAAAAGTGTTCACCATAAACAACAATTTCAGATCTATGCTTGCATTCAATTTTATATTTCCATCTTGCAAAATATCAGTCTTAATTAAAATGTTTTAAAAGACTTCCCTATGTTTGTGTGAGTCCTCTGTAGGGATGGGAAAATCTGCCCATTTTCTTTTCTCATTTTTCCAATTTTCAGTTGTCCATGTTTCCACATCAGCATTTTTAAAAAAAATCCTCATGAAAATTCATTAGTATTTTACTGCGAATTTCTCCTAATCTAGGCATATTTGTATGCAGTTTTGTCTAATAGGCATAGCAATTTTCCCCAGTATAATGCACTTGGCATGTTATTTTCCCCCACCATGGTTTACCCCAGTAAAGGTAAAGGACCCCTGGACAGTTAAGTCCAGTCAAAGGCGACTATGGGGTTGCGGCACTCATCTCGCTTTCAGGCCAAGGGAGCCGGCGTTTGTCCGCAGACAGCTTTTCCAAGTCATGTGGCCAGCATGACAAAACCACTTCTGGTGCAATGGGACACCGTAACAAAAGCCAGAGTGCACAGAAACGCCGTTTACCTTCCTGCCGCAGCGGAACCTATTTATCTACTTGCACTGGCGTGCTTTTGAACAGCTTGGTTGGCAGGAGCTGGGACAGAGCAATGGGAGCTCACCCAGTTGTGTGAATTTGAACCGCCAACCTTCTGATCAGCAAGCCCAAGAGGCTCAGTGGTTTGGACCACAGCACCACCCCTAGTATATGCATCTCTGTAAACATCATTTGACTGAAGAACTACATTTGAAAATTCAGAGAAGAGCGGATTTTGAAGAATGGCTGTGATTTGGTTTGCACGGTGTTTCAGGAAGGGTGAATTAGGCAGGTTTGCCTGGAAAGGTGAATTAAATCAAATTTCTCCCCACCTCCTTGCTCTTCATAATGTTCATTATCCACAAGGCTATTAGTGACTCCTGTCAGCATAAGAGCAACCATCCTGAAAAATAACTATGAGCAGGGGACCTTTGCCTTTCTGCTGCAGGTCAAATGGGGACCCTGAGAAGATTCACACAGCTGTTGAAAGCAACATGCTGGCTCCTCAATAGAAAAGAGGGAGAACTGGAACCCTGTAATAAAAAATTGAAATGGTTGCTTTGTGATTCAAGGACCCGCCACCCGCTTGAGGATAAGAAAGACACATGGACACGGTATATTAGGTTGATGGGCTAAAAAAAGGCCACAACTTTATTGATTACAGCATGTGAGAGGTATTGGCTTAGGCATTGGATAAAACAACAGAGCGTGACTCCACCCTCTCGGGGAGGGGTGAGTATCAAGGGTTAACCACCAGTGGGTGGAGCCTGTTGATGCAAATACAACTGAAAGCTCCCCCTGATGTCACCTGGGGTCGTGCCATGGCCCTAGCCACCAGCAAGGGCGTCGGACAGGATCTACGACCACCGGATTCCTTTACTGGAATACCCATAAAACGGAGGGGTAGGCGATGGCCACACCCTGCCCTCCAACACACAACCATATTCCAATGCCTAAACGCCAATACCCAAAAGTATTGGGTATTGCCACCCAATACCCAATACAGCACAATGTGCAGCACAATGGCTGAGAAACGCTGCTGGGCCGCATTTGAGTGGCTAAACCCCACCCCCAAGCCTCCAGCCGATTGGCTGGCCACCTGGGGGCATGGCACGGCAGCCAGAGCAGTTGGGCAGGGGGCGGAACACCCCCTGCCAAAGCAGGAAATGGCTCCTGTTCACAAGTCCTCCTCTCCATGAGGAGGAGAGGCTTTGTAACAAGTTTTGGATAACATTAACTGTTTGAAGCAGATGTCTTAGCACATTGGCAGATCATAGGGTGGGTTTTCAGTTTGCGACGTGTGCTGCAACCTGATTTACGCTGCAATCCTCGGCAAGCATATTGCTAGCCCAGAAATGGAAACAAGAAGAAATTCTGACGAAAGAAGAATGGCAGACGAAATTAATGGAATATGCAGAATTGGACAAAATGACAGGAAGGATTCGAAACCTGCGGGACCAGAGATTTACAGAAGATTGGGAGAAGTATATGAATTATTTGAAGAGTGACTGTAATCAACAGATTATGCTAGTAGGACTACAAGAAGTTTTGTAAGGAGAAATATATGAAGTGTTACAAAGTAGAAAACGATAGAGATATTGGTTATGAGTTTGAAATGTAATAGGGAAGATAAAAAATGCATACTGAGAGATTAGACTGGAAAATTTTCAGACAGGATTGATGGAAGTTAAAAATTTGAATAAGATGTAAAAGTATGTTTAATTACTGTTGCAAATGATATGTTAAGACACACACACACACACACACACACACACACACACACACACGAGATTTACGCTGCAATCCCAAAACTCAGTTTGGAAACTTTCGTTTGAAATTTTGCATTGTCAAAAACCCAGGTTCCGAAAAGACTAAAGTTCAAAGTGTAGGCAAAATGTTGCACAAATTAATTTGTACAAATGAAGGCAATCCCTGTCTCCCGCCCCACCCACCCTGTGATCCACATCTGGCTTCCCTTAACATTCTGAAAGATGACAAAGACCCTTAATAACTCGGCAATCAGACATTTCCTGTCCCTCTTTTTTCGTTTGCTTGCGTTTTGGGAGGCAGAACATGAGGAAGGGAGAAATAGGAGCATTACAAAGCAGAGCTGGCATGGAAATACCAGGATGAGCTGAGAGAGGAACAAAACAAAAAACAAAGTTTTGAGGTTCTCACCACTTTGCATTAATAGTTCCATCAGTTATGAATGTATGCAAGCACAATACGGGAGCTTGTTTTTCTTCTTCTCGCTCTCAAAGCTAAGAGTGGCTTGGTAGCTGGGGGCAGATTTCATTTGGGGAAATGGCCTGGGAGGAAGAGTTAGTAATCCTTCCCCTTTTGCAACTTCCCTGTTCAGATCAGAAGCCCTCTGTGGCTGCTTTGAAGTAAAGAGAAAGATGTGAAGAGATCTGACCTAGCCTTTGTCCAATAAGGCAGTTCTCTGGCCAGACACTATCAGACTGCAATAATTACTCACTGTCAGTTGGGAATGCAGTGCCAAGCCAATGAGTTCAGAATTGCACCTCCCTTACCACAAATTCTGACCCAGTTCTTGAGAACGACAATTGCAAGCTGCATTGGTCTAAATCAGGCATGGCCAAACTTGGCCCTCCAGATGTTTTGGGACCACAATTCCCATTATCCCTGATCACTGGTCCTGATGGGATTTGTAGTCCCAAAACATCTGGAAGGCCAAGTTTGGCCATGGCTGGTTTCAATGAATCAATGTCCAACAGACAAAAACTAAGGGATTACAGTAGACCAGAGACAAAAATAGCTATTCTGATAGATGTTGCAAAGTACTTTATTATTTATTTATTTATTTATTTATTTATTTATTTATTTATTTATTTATTTATTTATCTGAAGAAAATGAAAGCAACATTGAAAGAATAATTCCTACACATCCCAGCCTTGGAATTCAATATTCTCTGCAAACTCTAGACACTTCATATGGCTCCCTTATCTCAGCTCCATGAGTTCTTCCAAAAATTCCCAGAAGCAAAATTTAAAGGAGAGGGCATGTGCTATCATTTCAGTTAAATGCAATGCAAACAGTTGTCTGTCTCCGGCCTAGAACCAAGACAATGAGTGCCGGGAAAGCAAATTCACCTGCAGTTGTATTGTGTCTCTCAGTAGTGGATTGAATCAAATCTGCAGGGTGCCTTAATACTGAAGTTAAATCAGGGGTCACCAACCCTTTTCCTTCCACCCTGCAAACCAACCAACCAACAGGATCATCTCCCATCCCATTCCCCCAGATCCCATAGGTCTTCCTAGTGCCACCTTAACTGAAGAGAATGCAACCAGTAGCATCAGAAGATTTGCTTTTGAGTTCTGCTTTCCTTTTTGGATTTTCCCAGGAGTGGGGGAATCTGAAATTCACTCAACACAAACGGGTTGTGGTTAGGATGGGTTATGGTTCAGGGCAGTGTCATGTGAATGATGCCCAGAAATCTTGGGCTCAAAGATCCTCCAAACTCACAGTAAAGCCCAATGTGATGACAAGGCCTGTGTCATCCTGGTGGCAACACTCCAGGTTGCTTCTTGAGGAGCTTCCTGGATCCAGCTCTGCCTTTCTGATCAGGATTCAACAGCGGTCTTCTTTTTACATGCTGGAGAGGAGTGATTTTCATGTAAGGCTTGTAATATCTAATCAATATGAAGACAGTGTTGATGCAGTTAGGAAGACTGACACAACGGACAGTCCAGCCAAATAATAAGCAATGCTTCCTTTCTGGCAGACTCTATGAGGCTATCAGTGATACCACAGTGTTAACACGTCCTCCAGGTTTTGGAATGTGTTGTAGATACCAATTAGCTGCTGTTCTCCAGGGAGTGAGATTTCCTCCAGCTCAACTATCAAAAATGAGCCAAATGAAACAAATGAGTAAGGTAAAGGTAAAGGTAAAGGTAAAGGGACCCTGACCATTAGGTCCAGCCGTGACCGACTCTGGGGTTGCGGTGCTCATCTCGCTTTATTGGCCGAGGGAGCCGGCGTACAGCTTCTGGGTCATGTGGCCAGCGTGACTAAGCTGCTTCTTGCTAACCAGAGCAGTGCACGGAATCGCCGTTTACCTTCCCGCCAGAGCGGTACCTATTTATCTACTTGCACTTTGATGTGCTTTCAAACTACTAGGTTGGCAGGAGCTGGGACCAAGCAATGGGAGCTCACCCCATCCCAGGGATTCGAACCGCCGACCTTCTGATCGGCAAGTCCTAGGCTCTGTGGTTTAACCCACATAAACTCAAAACTCTGTAAGTGTCAGATAGCCAGATTTGTCCATCTCATCAGGGGCTATGAACCATGTTACAGTAAACAGGTAAGTGTCAAAAAGTCAGAGCCCTAAATAATAATAATAATAATAATAATAATAATAATAATAATAATAATAATATATACATTCCCAACCATTTGGCTGGGTTTCCCCAGCCACTCTGGGCAACATACAGCTCATTAAAAATTGTAAAACATTAGACATTAAAAAATTCCCGATATAGGGTTGCCTTCAGATGTCTTCTAAAAGTCAGATAGTTCCTTGACATCTGATGGGAAGGCATTCCACAGAGTGGGCACCACTATTGAGAAGACCCTCTGCCTGGTTACATGTCCCTACCCCTGGTATCTGCCCAAATTATTTCCCTGGGGACACCAACACAATAAGCCCAACCTTATTCAGATTTCCCAAAGAACTTAGAAGATTAGGGCCACTTCACACACTAAGGAAGATTAAACCAAGCTTGCCAAGAGGAAACACCAGTTGTGCTTCTGAAGAGTGTATATGGAGCTATAGCAGGCATAGGCAACCTTCAGCCCTCCAGATGTTTTGGACTACAATTCCCATCATCCCTGACCACTGGTCCTGCTGGCTAGGAATCATGGGAGTTGTAGGCCAAAACATCTGGAGGGCCGGTGGTTGCCTATGCCTGTGCTATATGGCACTGGTGTTACAATACACATGTGTGTGTTGCAATCATAGTCATGCTATGCATTTGTACAGTTTGACGCACACCCAAAACTGTGATGTGCACAGTGGCCCTGGTAGACGAAATGTGGTTTCCTGGCTGAATGCTGAGCAATGCGTTGTCATGAAGTCCTCATGATGGCTCCAGCATGTTCTCAGATTGTGGTTCAGCAGGCTGCCATGAACCTTCTGAAACTGAGCCACACAATCCTGAGGTGAGCATGTGCAACCAGATGGCCACGTTGCCACAGGGCTTGTTGCTTCATCACTACATAAGGTTTCCATCCCGGGATAGAAATAGCTTAGCCAGAGTTACTCCTGCTCCAGCCACCTCCTGCTTCGACTACAACGCAATACGTTGTATGTGGGTCTGCCTTCAAAAATAGTTCAGAAGTTGTAGGTGGTTCAAAACAAGGCTGCAATACTATTAGCTGGCATGGGACATTTTGACCGAATTATACCAATGCTTTATCAGCTGCACTGTCTCCCAGTCTGTTTCTGGGGCCAATTGGAAAATATTTACTTTCCTACTTATTTACTGGATTTAAGCCACATCCTTTTTTTTTTTATGAAGATATTTATTGAAATTTTAAACAATTAAACAGATTTCACAAACATAGAAAATTCAAAAGAAAATACATAGAAATACAGAAGAAAAGAAAAGAAAAACATAAAAATCCTGTTTCTAGCTTGTTGCCTTCATAACCTTCTTTCCTGACTTCCTCACATCTCCCTTTTCTGTGTTCTCTTTTACAAAATCATATTCAGCAATATCTTACCCTCTTTTGAATCTTATTATATATTATACATTTCAACTATTATGTCACCAGTTTTTCCCTTCATATCATTTCGTTTAGTTCTGACATAATGTTATTCTAACTTTTTTTCACCCTTGTTTCTTATACAGTACTTTTACATATACCTTTCAGCTTTATCACTAATGCCGTGTTATCTTTATATCCTGCATCATTTTAACATTCAGTCATTTTGCAATATCTTTGTAAATAGTCTTTGAATTTCTTCCAGTCCTCTTCCACTGTCTCTTCTCCCAGGTCTTGGATTCTGCCAGTCATTTCTGCCAGTTCCATGTAGTCTATCACTTGCATCTGCCATTCTTCCAGAGTGGGCAAATCTTGTGTCTTCCAGTACTTTGCGATAAGAATTCTTGCTGCTGTTGTTGCATACATAAAGAATATTCTGTCCTTCTTTGACACCATTTGGCCGACAATTAAGCCACATCCTTTAACCCCAAAGGCTCCCCCAAAGGCTCCCCAAAATCAGTTCTAAGGCTGTGTCTTGCAAGAGGAGAAAGGAATGGGAGGGAGGAAAAGCAAGCTTAAGGACAAGTCAGCAGCCAGCTCCTCGCAAGCAGTGGAGGCCTGCTCCTCAACAAGTCAGGGCAATCTCCCCCCATTTTCTAAATTTGGAGTCCCCCCAAATAGGGGTGGTCCTATACATAGGTGCGTCCAATACACGGAGAAATACGGTATTTGCTGCCCATCAATACTCCAATCAAAAGCCATCCAGGGAATATTTAGGGATGGGCAACTATAGAAATATAATGCAAATACAATCTTCCAGTCCTTTTGTGACTAAAATACGTCACATTCTTGCTTCCAGTAGCTGACATGGTGAATTTCAAGGAACAAGCAAGTTAGTTTCTCTTTCTGGCATGCATGATCCTCTGTAAACCACAAAAATGCTACTTCCTCTTGGAAATGGCCTTTCCCAAACCAACAACTTATTCTACAAGCTTCTGCAGCTCTTAATTTCTGTTACGTTAACGTTCTTCCAAGGACTTTCTCCTTCCGTTGTCTCAAAAGCTGCCTAGATCAGATTTTTCTCCTTCCTATTGTTTTGACGTGCTCGATTTTGGGGACAGTTCTCTATAGAGCAACTCTGTTGCTTATAGAAAACATAACACACAAAAGTCGGGGCTCTCTCCTGGGTGGATGGAGCAGCCAAGTAATTTCGTTGTCCCCGAGAGGGGGCAATGACAATAAAGATATTATTATTATTATTATTATTATTATTATTATTATTATTATTATTATTATCTTGTTTTCATTTGACTATGAGGTAAATAAAAAAAGCGGGGAGAAAAGTTCAGAGAAGGGTCTAGCGATGAATGAGAACAGTCCCCTGCAATCGCTTGTCGATTGGTTGGCGTTGGACTTTATCCCACAATAGATGGTTTGAAGGTGAGGTAATCACATTACTAGAACCATAGCTGTCAACCATCCCTTATTTGGCGGGAAACTCCCTTATCCCAGCGCCGTGTCCCGCTGCTGTCCCTTATTGATTATGTCCCTTAAATTTCCTGGGTTTCAAAGGAAGCAGCTCCTCTCCCTCCCTCCCTGCCGGCCAGAGAGGAGGGAGGCTCCAACTGTGTTGCTTGGCTGCATTGCTCACCCAATCAGGAGTCTAAGAACGACTGGGGGGTGGAGCTTGCATGCCTTGTGCCGATCAAATTGGCCGCATTGCCTGGGGACTCGCCTTTGCTCAGCGCTTCCCAGCGGAGAGGTAACGGTGGTTTTCCTTGCTGTATCCCCTTTGCTGGGTTGCTGCGCTGTGGGAACCACACTTGAGGCTTTGTTTGGCTGCTGGCTGGGCTTTCTGCCTTTGGCTCGGAGGGGCTCAGAAGTTGAACATACTTGTGCCTGGAAAATCCCTTATTTTGGCTGCTGATCCCTTATTTTCGAGGCTGCTGGTCCCTTATTTTCAAATCTGTAAGTTGACAGCTATGAATAGAACCCTAGTCCCATTACAATCCTGTATTTCATGTGACTCAACACTTAGACCGTAGGGTAGGGATGGAGAACAGAACAAGAGCCCTCCTGGATAAGGTCTAAGGTCTAACTTTCTGTTCTCGTAGTGGCCATCTAGATACCTATGGGGCCTAAACACTCTCCCTTCCTGTGGTTTCTGGCAGGTGGCATTCTGGGGCATACAACCTCTGATAGTTGTTATATGAAAAAAACAAAGCTGCTCTTTCTCCCTTGTGGGGTATTCCAGAGCCCTTATAGAGTCCTTAAGTGGGTTCCCTATTGGCAGGAGAAAATATCAGAGGCCAACCAGAGTATATTGAGAAGCAAAGTGGCTAGTACGCCTGGTCTTTATTAAACTGTTGCAACAGGGTCCCCACTCACCACAAGCAGAAAGGGGAGGAGAGAACCCTGAACAATGGTACGCAGACCCTTATACAGACTTTTGAAATTGCCCTCCCTGCAGCCCAAGACCACTCCCCTGAAACATCATACATACATCACAGCAGGAGGCGGTCTACAGCAGAAATCCTGCCCGCCTCGCGGTCCCTTCCAACTTTAAAATTCTATTATTTTGAGTGTCCTTTTCTGAACCTTATCCAGCTCTACAATATCATATTTGCTGCTCAGCTGCTGGAACTACGGGTCGATCGCAGGGTGTTCCTGGTCGATCATGGTCGATCGCAAGACCCTGACCCACCCAAAAAGCTCTACAAATTTGATGAAACTTCCCTGGTATACAGTATTCTGGCAGTTCCCTCATTGGAGAAGTGAGGTTACAGGGAACCAGGCAGAGGGCCTTCTCAGCAGTGGCACCTGCCCTGTGGAACTCCCTCCCACCAGATGCCTGGTCACAGCACAGGTTTGTATACAAAGCAGAATAACTTTGCCAAACCCCATTTTCGATTTAGGTGGTGCCCGCTGCCAAGAATTGCTAGGCCCTTGTGAGTCTTTAGTCACGAGGCAGTGTGGTGTAATAGTTATGGCGCTAGGCTAGGACCTGAGAGAGCAGGGTTCAAATCCCCACTCAGCTATGAAGCTCACTGGGTGACCTTGGGCTGGTCACTGCCTCTCAGCCTAACCTACCTCACAGGATTGTTGTGAGGATTAAATGTGGAGAACTGTGAATACTACCTTGAGTTCCTTGGAGAGAAACAAGGAGCTAAAGTTTGTTGTAAACAAACAAACTGACTGACTGACTGACTGACTGACTGACTGATTGACTGACTGACTGACTGACTGACTGACTGACTAACTAACTAACTAACAAACAAACAAGGATTTGACATGATTAACCTCTACTGTTCCTGGTACAGTGGTACCTCGGGTTAAGAACTTAATTCGTTCCAGAGGTCTGTACTTAACCTGAAACTGTTCTTAACCTGAAGCACCACTTTAGCTAATGGGGCCTCCTGCTGCTGCGCCGCCGGCGGAGCACGTTTTCTGTTCTCATCCTGAAGCAAAGTTCTTAACCTGAGGTAATATTTCTGGGTTAGCGGAGTCTGTAACCTGAAGCATATGTAACCCAAGGTACCACTGTATTGTTTTTCACCTTGGAACTCTACAGTGAGATTTCATCATGCTACTCTTGGGTTCAGCTGTCAGCCAATGTCACCCCATGTATATACGGTTCTTAAAAGCTTACAAGTGGGTGATTTCAAGACAGTTTCTCTCAGCTCACTTGTAACTAATGAGGTACATGAATTCCAAAAATTATATATTCAATAATGGAACATCTAAAGGTTACTCCTTGTGCAATCCACTATAGATGTAAACTTGTGGCTTCCATTGCATAATCTTGGGCACATGCCTAACATCGCTCTCTCTGATCAAAAGGGATTACTCGTTTGTTAGATGTCTTAGTTGTGATGAAAGCCCTTTGGTGCTGGCTGCTGGCAAAATGTCATAACCTGGCACAAAATGGTCTGCTAAGCCTGTCTTTGAGGGAGAATGTTGGGGGCAAGGAGGCAAATAGTTGGAGCAGTGATGCACTAGAGGGAGCTCGAGATTATGTGCTCCATCCCAGAAGCCGTCCATAAAGAATGTCACATTTTTCAAAAAGAACAAAAAACCATTGGCAACTCTGTCATTCTTTGGCCAGTTTTAAACAACATTCCATTTCCCTCCTGTATCTCAAATTCTGCAACCTTCCCACTGCTCGAATGATGCTTTTAAAGATGGTCTTACTCAGTGCTATTTTTCTAAAATAAAGAGGTTCTGGAACTCACCACAAACACCTCCCTTGTTCTCTTATAATGGCAATGGCACCCACCTGAGATGTGCCGGAACTGAGTTCCGGTGAGATCCGGCTGCAAAAAGCCCTGGACTACAGGAAAGATGGTGTTGACTAGCTGGAAAACCAAAGGTACTGCATTACTTAATTTACTGAACTAGATAAAAGGTAAAGGTAAAGGACCCCTGGACGGTTAAGTCTAGTTAAAGGTGACTATGGGGTGCAGCACTCATCTCGCTTCTGGCCAAGGGAGTCAGCGTTTGTCCACAGACAGCTTTCCGGGTCATGTGGCCAGCAAGATTAAACCACTTCTGGCACAACGGGACACCGTGACGGAAACCAGAGCAGTGCACAGAAACACTGTTTACCTTTCCGCCGAAGCAGTACCTATTTATCTACTTGCATTGGTGTGCTTTCGAACTGCTAGGTTGGCAGAAGCTGGGACAGAGCAACGGGAGCTCATCTCATTGTGTGGATTCAAAATGCCAAACTTTCAATCAGCAAGCACAAGAGGTTCAGTGGTTTAGACCACAGCGCCACTCGCTTCCTAATGAACTAACACTACCCATAGCTAATGTACATAACCAAAAGCTTGGTTTTGTCTCAAGCCAGTTACAACATCAATAACAACAACAACAATAATTTCCCACCCATTTGACTGGGTTGACTAGCCACTCTGGGCGGCTTCCAACAAAATATGACAACACAATAAGACATAAAACCTTGAAAACTTTGCTATGCAGGGCTGCCTTCAGATGTCTTCTAAAAGTTGCAAAGTTATTTATCCCTTGACACCTGATGGCAAGTCGTTCCATTGGGTGGGCACCACTACTGAGAAGGCCCTCTGCCTGTTTCCCTGTAACCTCAATTCTCACAGTTAGGGAAATGCCAGAAGACCTTCGGAGCTGGACCTCAGTGTCCGGGCTGAACGATGGGGGTGGAGACGCTCCTTCAGGTATACTGGGCTGCGGCCATTTAGGGCTTTAAAGGTCAGCACCAACACTTTGAATTGTGCTCGGAATGTCTGTAATAGGTTGATAGATTTTAACAAAAAACGAACAAAAAACATCCCGTCCCTTTAACCCCTCCTATCATGAGAGTGGGAATTAGTGTTTGAGGAATGCGGGGGAGATCGAAATGGTAGTTCAACAGTGAATGGGAAAACTGTCTGGCTCTGTGGGAGGAATAATTGTAGCAGTAGCAATAATAAAACCTGAAAAGCCTTTAATGATGCTTCCTCCACCTTTATCTCCTTATTACATCTGAATAATTAGGTGATCCCCACTGGAACTATTTAAGAACCCAGCCTGGAGCTCTTCAAGATGGGTCAAGGTGGAAAGGGAGCTAATGATGCAGAAATGTTAAGGGAAGGCCCCCCCCTCTCTCTGTCTCCCCCCCTCCCCCCTCTTTTTGTTGTGATGAAAAATAATGGAATAGAATGAAAACACAGCATGAATAAGTACAGGGTGACTGGCTTGATTTCCCCCTGGTAAAATTCCATCCACCCCTACAATTTAGATTTCACAATTCAAGTTGGACTCTGAAATGTTCTGTTGGGGCTATCCTGGCTGTGTATATATTTTGGGAAATGTTTTCAAATGGTATTTTGACTAGCATAGGTGCCAGGGTTGATTTTCTAGCTAGCAGGGGGCATTGGAGCGCTGGATGTGCTCCAATCTGTGTTGCTGAAGTTCCAAAATGATTCCTTTGGTTTCTGGAAGAGCTATACTGCTGCTGCTGCTCCTACCATGACTATTAAACCACGGAAATTGCTCCCAGGAAAAGCAGTGATGGCCACGGACTTGGATGGCTTTAGAAGAGGATTAGACACTTTCATGGAGGAGAAGGTAATGCTTCTGAATATCAGAAACATCGGGAGGCAGGGGCGTAGTGTAGGGAGGGCCAAGGGGGGCACAGCAACCTTACTGTATGCTTGTGAGACATGGACCACTTATGAATGCCATCTCCATCTCCTTGAAAGATTCCATCAATGGTGTCTCCGAAAAATTGTACACATCACGTGGGAAGACAGGCAAACTAATGCCAATGTACTGGAAGAAGCAAAGACCACCAGTGTCAAAGCAATGATTCTTCAACATCAACTTCGTTGGACTGGTCATGTTGTGCAGATGCCTGATGATCGTCTTCCAATGCAACTACTCTATTCCGAACTTAAAAATGGAAAGCGTAATGCCGGTGGTCAATGAAAGAGGTTCTAAGACTCAAGGCAAATCTAAAGAACTGGAGTAGAAACACCGACAACTGGGATACACTGGCCTGTGAGTGCTCTAATTGGAGAATAGCCTTTACCAAAGGTGTTGTGGGCTTTGAAGACGCTCGAACTCATGACGAAAGGGAGAAACGTGCTAAGAGGAAGGCATGCTTGGCAAACCCTCACTGTGATCAACTCCCGCCTGGAAACCTATGTCCCCACTGTGGAAGGGTGTGGATCCAGAATTGGCCTCCACAGTCACTTACAGGCTCACTGTTAAAACCGTGTTCATGGAAGACAATCTTACTCAGCTAGGAGTGATCACCAAAGAAGAACCACCCTGAGACCCCCAGGTATTTGTTGTTATTCTTTTAGTGGTGTCCAACTCTTCATGACCCCATGGACCAGAGCACGCCTGGCACTCCTGTCTTCCACTGCCTCCTGCAGTTTGGGCAAACTCATGCTGGTACCTTAGAGAACACTGTCCAACCATCTCGTCCTCTGTCATCCCCT
The DNA here is from genome assembly GCF_964188315.1 of Podarcis muralis. NCBI lineage: Eukaryota > Metazoa > Chordata > Lepidosauria > Squamata > Lacertidae > Podarcis > Podarcis muralis. Next base: position 20,176,320 of record NC_135656.1, on the reverse strand, counting down.
CCTCCTTGTGCCCTCAATCTTTCCCAGAATCAGGGTCTTTTCCAGGGAGTCTTCTCTTCTGATGAGGTGGCCAAAGTATTGGAGCCTCAGCTTCAGGATCTGTCCTTCCAGTGAGCACTCAGGACTGATGTCCTTCAGAATGGATAAGTTTGATCTTCTTGCAGTCCATGGGACTCTCAAGAGTCTCCTCCGGCACCATAATTCAAAAGCAATTCAATTCTTCGGTGATCAGCCTTCTTTATGGTCCAGCTCTCACTTCCATGCATCACTAGTGGGAAAACCATAGCTTTAACTATGCGGACCTTTGTCGGCAAGGTGATGTCTCTGCTTTTAAAGATATAAATTCATCAATCAATCAATCAATCAATCAATCAATCATCAATCAATCAGAAGCTCCGGGTGCATGATTCTGAAGACGCACGAGCCAGGCACCCCCTCCAGGGGTCTTGCCAACATGTCCCTGGCCATCTCACTGAATGGCAGCATTGGGAATAGGGATGCACCCACCAAGGGCTGTGTCGGCTCCCCCCCCCCCATGGGTGGGTGGGTGGGCAGGCAGCCCCGTAAACTGCCCCACTGTGCTCCACAGCTGCCCAGCGGCAGCTGCAGTAGCAAGGGTTGGGCTGGCGCAACAGGTTTGGTTTGCCCTCTGCGCCCAGCCCCTGGTCCCGCCAATGGAATGTACCAACAAAGGACGTAATGCCGTTGTCAGGAGGGCAGAGCGTTCTTGTGTTCAAGTCCTGTTTGTGGGCTTTGCTTGCGTATCTGGTTGGCCACTGTGAGAACAGGATGAAGGACTAGTTTAATTAGCTCCCAAAATTATTTCTGTATCACCATATTGTAAGATATCGAGGCAATGTTCAACAGAACACCTATTTTTTTTAATGTTATTATGTTCGTACTACCACTGCGGCTGTTATTGCTGCTGCTACTATTACTTCTCGGGGGTTTTTTTTGTGTGAATTAGGAAGTGGTTAAGTAGCAGGAAGAGGAGAGTAGGAATAAAAGAAATCCCCCTAAGACTGGGATTGGGACCTGTGCATTTTAGGCCTGGGAGATGTATCTGTAAGGCTTTGGGGAATCAGATCCCTCACACAATGGCAGCAAAGAAGCAGATAAAAAAAGAAGAGTTCTTACCAGTGATTTTTTTTTCCTGGGGGGATGCAGGGCTACACATGCTCCTAAACATTTTGTGAATCTTTATATTTTTGTCCATTTACTGTATTTATTTTCCCCGATTTGAACTAATAATAATAATAATAATAATAATAATAATAATAATAATAATAATAATTTATTATTTATACCCCACCCATTTGGCTGAATTTCCCCAGCCACTCTGGGCGGCTTCCAATCAAGTGTTAAAAACAAAACAAACTCCGTTTGTGCTCATTTCACTGACGTTTGTGCTCCCCGTTTGCGCTCATTTCACTGACGCACAAGGAGGTCTGGAGCGTAACCTCCAGGTAAACGGGGTGCGGTCAGTACTGCAAATAGAGTAAGTAATAAAACAGAGTTAAACATCAATCGATAAAATCAACTTAATTAAAAATTTAACAGCTTGCCCTTCAAAAGGGGTAATTACTGAGTGCGGCCCAGCCAGTTTCTAATTTTAGTTTGTAGATAGCTACTGGTAAAAATGCAACATGCAAAAATAAAATGGCAATAATTAAGATGATTAGGGCTTCTCCAGTGGTATTGCCTGCCTTGTAGGATTTGGCTTGTGCCTTGGCTACTGCCTTTTTAAAGGGGGATTTTAACATCTTTTTCAGAAATCAAGAAATCGACCAGTTGGTGCCATTTGTTAAACAAACCAACAAGAGAGTCTCTCTAATGCCTTGTATCAGTGAACAATTGAACAGACACTCTGCCAATCTACACAAACTGCTGGGTGGCATTAATTAAAACCAAGCAAACCTGAGTTCCTTCCTTAAACAAAACATTGATTTTAAGTAAGCAACCTTCTTGGCTTGGTTTATTTTTAAGCAAATTGTACCAGTGGGATGCCTTTACTGACTCAAGAAATGCAAACTATTTCTGCATAATTTGCGCATCATTTGAACTCCTTCTTGGCCAAGACAAGAGCTCTGAAATTTCTGGATTATATATGGGTCATATTTTGATACCAGGTTTTCTTCCTCAACCAACGAAAAGTCAATTGTTCCTGATTGCCAGATGGTGTTCTGGCATTCCCTTATGTTTGAGCCAATAATTAAATATCTGCTGAGAGATATTCACGGACTAGAGAAAAGATCCTGTTACCACATGCAAATACTGGATGGGGCATATGGGAGCGTAGTCCCTTAAGTTTTATAAGCGCAGAATATTTTCTGGATGCTGTCAGTAGATCTAGTAAAGCAATGTGGATTTCAGTTAAGTCTGCCCCAATTTTCAAGGCATAATTCTGCATTAGTGGAACTTAAACATTTTATCTCACAGATCCAGCTAGGCAGAATCTGGTGACAATTGACGTATCAACGGAATTGCCTTCCAGCTTTTTGCACTGGGTAAACCAGCCAATGTTTCTTTGTGTTTGTGTTTTGCTTTGCAGTGTTTTGCAGTGTTTGTGTTTTGCTTTGGCCTTCTCTTGTGGGCTTCCCTTCCGTCGTTGTCCATGGCCTCTTGAAGTCAGAAGACTAGCTTTGCACAGTGAAATTTCCTTTCCAACCAGGTGGGTAGACCCATCTCCTTGCCGTGGGATCACGGACTTTGATCCTTGAAAACAAAAGGGTATGAGTAATTACTTCTCGATCTACCCGGCCCTGTGTGAAACTTTGAAGGAGAGCTATGACTTCATCGCTTGGCGCCCGTGGGTTGCAGACACCACCCATGGGAAGCCTGGGTGATCTCACCACTGTCCTTACAGAGCTGCATACAAGGAGCTACCTTGGGCAAATGGAAAGCTGTCTGATCTTTGTATAAAAAGGTTGTAGGTTTGCAAGCAAAGCAGTTACTTAGGATATATTACTGTCTTCTGGGCCAAGTTCATAACTCCTTGCACAGTCCTCTGACTAATGACTCAGGATTTGAGGAATTTTGCCATAAAACGCTGGCAGCAAACAGAGCGTCCAAGAAGTGCTAAGACGCTCTGTGTGTGCGTGTAGAAGAAATGCCCTTGTAACTTTTAAAATCTGTTTATGCTTGGAGGTGACTTTCGAAAGGACTAGATAAGCACGACTCTTTCTCTGATTGTTGTGACATGTGCAGTACACAACAATGTGCAACGCAACATGAGGGATAATCACTTTTCCCTGAGATAATTCTTGGGCAGTGCCTGAGGAATAGAGTGCCACATTTGTGTGTTCTTGTGTAACTATTGTTTATTGCGATGTACTTGCTCAGATGTACCGCGCGGATTGGGCTACTGGGAAGTGGGGCACCAGAAATGATGTGCAGAATAGACCATTGTTTGCCATTCCCTTTATCTCCCGACACTTTGGGAGACTGCATTTCTCAACGTTTTGAGGACGGAACATTTGCTTTTGAAAATGAAATCAAGAGAACCAAACCAGTGCCAGAGTTTTGTCCTCTGCAGCACACGTGAAGAGATGGGGGCCACAGCTCACCCTGTCTGAGATTATCGCTAGATACTGCAAACTAAGTGATAGCATTGTGAGAGCTGGCCTTTTGTTGTGCTATTTTGAAACCGTGTGGCTAAGACCGCAAATATCTTTGTTAGACTTTAAGGTGCCAGAAGACTCTTTCTTGCAACATTTCATTTTGTCCTCCTTTTTTTTTTTTGCTGTCAGATGAAATCAGTACTAAAAGCAGTTTCTCTGTGCTTGCAACTATCAGAATGACCACTGACGCTGGTTTGAATCGTGTCTGTGTTTCTGACTAAATGACCGCTCTCTTCTCTGTTACTGTTGCTGCTGCTGCTGTGGCGGCGGCTGATATTGCCCTAAAACCATTTTTTTCATCAAGGTAAAGAGCAGATGCTATCTCGGGCTGAGTTAAATCGCCTTTTTGTTTATGCGATCTTCTAAATTCAGTGTTAATAGGCTTCGAAGAGGAACATATTCTGCCAACACAAACAGTTTCTCGGAAACGCAAAAGAAATGAGTCCTTGCTTGCAGGAGTCTGCAGCAAGAATTATGAAAGCTATAAAAACAGGCGTATGAAAAGTTCTCACTGAAGATCAGAAATGACTGTCAGGGGGGCACTTCAAACAGGCCACACAAAGGTATAATTTTATGCTTCTCGGAGGAGGGGCATATTTAAACACAGCACCTAACTTGCTTTTGACATATTGCCCAAACTTTGGAGGTCTGAAAACTTCCTGGAGGAGAATAAGAACTGAGCGATCAAAATCAAACCATGGTTCATTCTAAGTTTTGGAAGGCATGAATCTGAAAAGGAGAAAGACAAGTTCTACTCAGATTAATCTGCTTGCAATAAAATAAAACAGATTTCCCCATCCCCCATTCTCAGGTATGAATGCAGATGGCTTTTGTGATATTCAGTGGGAAGATGTAATAGTATTTGAATTTAGCAAAAACAAAAAAAAAAAAAAAAATTCCTTCCAGTAGCACCTTAAAGACCAACTAAGTTAGTTCTTGGTATGAGCTTTCGTGTGCATGCACACTTCTTCAGATACACTGAAACAGAAGTTGCCAGATCCTTCTATATAGTGAGAAGGTGGGGAGGGGTATTACTCAGAAGGGTGGTGGGAATGGGTGATGGGCAGATAGCTGTGGTGAGCCTGTTGATGACTCTTAACGACTGCAATAGGTCTTACAGGAAAAAGCAAGGGGTGAGAAGGTGAAAATTGGCTTTGTCATGTATAATGAGATAAGAATCCAATGTCTTTGTTCAGACCAGGTCTCTCCATGGTTTTAAGTTTGGTAATGAGTTGCAATTCAGCAGCTTCTCTTTCCAGTCTATTTCTGAAATTCCTTTGTAGTAAAACAGCTACTTTGAGATCTTGTATAGAATGTCCTGGGAGATTGAAGTGTTCTCCTACTGGTTTCTCTGTCTTGTGATTCTTGATGTCAGATTTATGTCCGTTTATTCTTTGGCGTAAGGTTTGGCCTGTTTGTCCAATATAGAGTGCTGAAGGACACTGTTGGCATTTGATGGCATACACAATGTTAGACGATGGGCAATTAAATAGTCCCGAGGTGGTATGTGTGATGTTGTTGGGGCCAGTAATGGTGTTGTCCGGGTGTATGTGGCAGCAAAGTTGGCATCTGGGTTTATTGCAGGCTCTGGTGCCAGTGTCCGTGTTAAGTCTGGTTGTAGTATTATTGTGGGTTAGGAGTTGTTTAAGATTGGGTGGCTGTCTGTAGGCAATGAAAGGTCTTCCTCCCAGAGCTTGAGAAAGAGAACTGTCATTGTCCAGGAGAGGTTGTAGATCTCTGATGATGCGTTGTACTGTTTTAACTTGGGAGCTGTATGTGATGACTAGAGGTGTTCTGTTATTTTCTTTGCACGGCTACCTATCTGTAACTGAATTTAGCAAGTTGTTGCTTCGGCTTCAGGCAGGTATCACACTGCCTGTTCTCCTAACTGTTGGCCTCATGTTCTGCTATCACACCTAAGTTCTACTTATGAGCTTCCTATAGGTATCTTGTGAGCCAATGTGGCTAGATAGGTCTTTGGTCTTGATCCAGCAGGGTGTCGCAAATTCCTCGCGGCGCTTTTAGCAGAATGCTCAGAGTCCCAGGTTCTTTAGTGCAGTATTGTTTAATGTGAGCTAAAGATATATACAAATATTTACAGAAGCAGTTCAGACAGAGTACCTGCACCTTGAGGCAAAAGAAGACTCCACACTCCACCACTCCACCACTGCCGCCATTGTTGAACAGGCTCTACCTTTAAACCGGTGACAGCCAATCACATTACTGCTGAGTCATTCCACAGAGAGTATTGCATCAGCCTGTTGCAAACTGAAGCCTGCAGACTTACTTACACAGCATTCTGTGAATCCCAACACAGGGCTCTTGGTAGGTTTGCAACCATGGTTAGGAGCACTCAGCTGCATCCTCTCCACCCCATACTATCATCTGGACATCATTCTGCTTACTTTTCAGTCTGGAAGTTAAATTATGGTTTATCAGTTAATACAGTGGAACCTCGCTTATCGAACGTAATCTGTTCCAGAAGACTGTTTGACTTCCGAAATGTTTGACAACCAAGGCACAATGGGAGGTCGGCAAATTCCATTCAGAAAAATGGAGAAATGTGCAGTGGAAGCCGTTCAACTTCCGATGCACGTCTGAAAATGGAAATATTCACTTCCGGGTTTTCAGCGTTTGGGTTCCGAATTGTTTGGCTTTCCGAGACGCTTGAAAACCAAGGTTCCACTGTACCAGGTAGTGTCACGTTTGCATGTATGGGGATGTTAACTTTACAACTACAGCTTGTGACTTGAGTTAGAAGGGGATTTACAAACTGTGGTTGAGGCTAGCTATGGTTCGTGCTAACACTGATACAGAGGCAGATGAAGATGATGGACTTTATGGAGCTGGCTGATCTCACTGGGAGAATCCGCGACCAGAAAGAAGAGGAATATCAAGAAGACTGGAAGAGATTTAAAGATTATTTGAACAAATACTGTAACATTAAAGATTAGTAATTACTTGAAAGAACTAAATAGGCCTAGGATTAAATTAGGATTAAATAAATAATTGAGAAATAGAACGACATGAAAAGTTCAGATGGAAGAAATTCAGATGGAAGAGATTAGAGGAAGTCAAGTAATATTGTTTATGAAGTTGGAAGCTTAACTAACTAATTAAGTCTCATTGTACTTGTGTACGTGGTTGTATTCTTGGTTATTATCTGTTAGGTTTGTATTATTTTTTTTTCCTTTTTCCTTTTATTATTATTGTTCTTATTTTTGTTTTAGTGAAGTAATGTGTTTGTATGAAACTCAATAAATATTATTGGGGGAGAAAACAACAAAACAAAACACTGATACAGAAACCTGAAGGCTGGAGGGCCAGGGTTGTGAGAGGAGGGGAAGCCATTGTGGAAGGGAAGAGGGGTGATGATGAGCACAAAGTTCTATGGAGTACTCCCAATCTCCTAGCCGTAGTTCAGAGAGCATTGCATCAGGGTTAAAGCCAGACGTGATCCAGACCTGCAACATTCCTCAGATGAAAGTAGGGACATTTCTCCAATGAACAATCCTTAACTCCCCATTTTTTGCGACCCTCCCACTGCATAGCATTTCCTATCAGAAAAAGGCACTACAAGACCAATGGGACATAGCACACACACCCTCCACTGTCCTGAGAAAACCCATTCTATTATATTTTCTATTCTATTCTATTCTATTCTATTCTATTCTTTGGTAGATTTGCAAGAAGGAAAACACAAGCCAATAAATACATTTTAGAAGGGAAAGATTAGACACAGACGCACAAAGCATTTTTTATTTAAAAATCAAGACCCATAGTGCTCCGCTCTCCTCCCCCCTTCTTGCCATCCAGGGTGGTGCTGCCATCTGCCTGCCCCTCCAAGCCAGCCAGGGCCGTCTTTACCCAGGGGTGCAAGTGGTGCGGTGCACCCGGGCGCCAAATTCTGGGGAGTGCCCACAACTGAAGCCGCCTAAGCTCTTAACCGTGATCCCCGAGTGATGGTGGTTGATGGGTCATTTCCGTTCTCTTTTGCGGAAGAGCTGCAGAATCAACGTATCCAGTGGCGCCCCCTAGCGGTGTCTTTCATTTTCGCATGATCGCAAAAACGGGAAGGCGGAGTTATTGCTGCCGCTTTTTATTTTTTCATGTTAGCGGTTTTCGCTGTTTCCCTCATTAAAAGCTCAACAACTATGGGGGTGCTGGGCGGATCTTTGCACCCCGGCGCCACATATGCTAAATGTTATGTACTGAAGTTCTCACCCTGGGCCAGCAGGGGGATACTGTAGATAGTTATGCAAATAAGGGATCGAAAGTGATTGGATAGTTTTAGAAAATTGTTACAGTTACGTTGTACTGGAGCTCTTTATATGCAGGCTGACTGAACCCTTCAGTTCAGTTTTGTTCTGGCCTGTGAATAAACAAGAGCTGTTTGAAGAATGGCTGTGTTGTCTGATATGTTCACCCACTACTTAACACTAAAGACGGCCCTGGAGCCACTGCATCATGCGAGGCGGGCCTTGGTGGCAGCAGATTCTGTTTCTCCTTGCCCATCCTCTAGCAGTCGCTATGAGCTGGCCAAGGGAGGAGGCCAGCGGCAGCAGCCATGGAGAGGCAACGGGATGCTCCTTCGCAGCAGTTGCTGCCGCTGCCGTTGCTCGCGACAAGCGCCGGCTCATTCTACTCCCTGAGCTCGCAGTGCTGGCGGGGGAAATAGGGACATTCCGGGATCAAATCAGAAGCTGGCATGGCTTTCATAATTCTGGGACTGTCCCTGGAAAATCAGGGTATCCCACAATCTGCTTTCATTCTTGAGGTTTGTCTTCGGTGGTTTCTACTCATTGAAACTGCCGGCCCAAGGGGGCTCAGCTGACAATGTCTCTGCTTCTCTTCTGCCACAAGGTATATTGACCGATAATGTTATTTATTGGGGGGGGGAATCGTGCTGCTAAGGTGCTGTTATTTAGTAGCTTTGGTATTATGCTCCGTTTTAATTTTACCCTTTTATTCCCCCCCTCAGTTGCTTTTAATTTGCACATACAGTGGTGCCCCGCAAGACGAATGCCTCGCAAGACGAAAAACCCGCTAGACAAAAGGGTTTTCCGTTTTTGAGTTGCTTCGCAAGACGATTTTCCCTATGGGCTTGCTTCGCAAGATGAAAACGTCTTGCGAGTCTTGCGATTTTTCCCCGCTCCCCCCCTTTTTCTAAGCCGCTAAGCCGCTAATAGCCTTTTAGCCGCTAAGCCGCTAAGCCTTTAATAGCCGCTAAGCCGCTAAGCCTTTAATAGCCACTAAGCCGCTAAGCCTTTAATAGCCGCTAAACCGCTAATAGCGCTAATCCGCTAAGCCGCTAATAGGGTTGCTTCGCAAGACGAAAAAACCGCTAGACGAAGAGACTCGCGGAACGGATTAATTTCGTCTTGCGAGGCACCACTGTAGCTTCAAGTATGTGTGCGTACACACACACACACACACACACACAGAAAGTGAAACATATTAATTTAAAAGTGGAAATGTTTGTAACGATCATCCTTCCTCATTAATTGTATCCCAGCTAGACTGCTGCATGGAGCAGACTGACAAAATTCAGGCGCATGGTGGGACGCAGTGAGAGACTTTTAGCCATTCTAAACCCTGTTCACCATGGTCATGTGACCTAGGGCACAATCCTCAAAACCAGGGCACAATCCTGACTTAGATGAAAGGTGGGATGTAACAGAAAAGTGCATCAATGCATCCTATGGTTTATCAATTCTGAAAATTAATGCTGCCATCATTTTGAAATCGTTTTTGAATCGGTGACTCATCACAGCCACTGAGCTGGCCTCAGAGAAGAGGATTGGTTTGTAGGAAACTCTATTTCCATGTTTTGGTGACTTGAACCACAGCTGCCCTAGATTTATATGCTTGAAACTATGAGCCCCTCCAATTCTTTCTCCTAGTCTTAATTGAAATAACAAGGACATATCTGTGTATGAAAGATGGAAAAAGATAGCGCCCAAAATCAAAGGCAAAGGATTTGCAGGACTTTACAAAGCAGGTAGTGCTTAAATATCAAAGGATGCTGGGGAATTACACATGAGGTGTGTAATCAACTGAAGGCTGATTCAGACTTGCAGCTGTGCATCTCATAGTATTCAGGCTGCATATGGGCAGGGATTGCTTTTTAAAAATCATCCCCTGTAAAATTTGCCCCCAAAGAAGAAGGCTAGCACAAACTAGATTTCCATGTACATGGATATTTGGTTGCAGGGCTTCTATCAAATAAACATGTGCATTTCTGAGGTTATAAAGTCATGGGAGAGGCCCGTGGGCCCCTCTCCATATCCTTTCTATCATACATTCATGATTATCTCGGTGGCTGCTCCCAGACTCTGGAACTCCCTCCCTGGACTAGCTAGAGTGTCTCATTTCTTGCAAACCCTCCAAGTGCCCTGAATTTTCCAAAACATAGCGAATTTGCAGGAGCCCATCCTGGGATCTGAAGGGATCCAGTCAGTGCTTTCTCTCTCTCTAAAAAATGTTTAGGGGTACTCTCATTTTGACTCAAGAAAATCACCTGGAAAGGAAATGAAGCCGCCATCGGAGGTGGCAGCAACGAAACTGACCAATCACTGCGCTAGGTTCAAACTCCTACTTCACACATTCAACGCCCGGTTCTGCCTGAGACTCAGGAAACACCGTGACAGGAAATGAGGCCGCCATTGGGGGTAGCAACAGAACTGATAATTCACCATGCTAGAGAAGAAACTATTTATTATTATTATTTTTTTAAATTAAATTTCTTCTCCCGTTCATGATTTCTGTTCTCATCCTGAAGCAAAGTTCTTAACCCGAGGTAATATTTCTGGGTTAGCAGAGTCTGTAACTGGAAGCGTATGTAACCTGAAGCGTATGTAACCGCTTCTTGTACAACAGCCCGTCGTCCTGGAGGACATCATACTCGCAGGTTAGAATGAAAGTCTCAGGGAGTTGGCGGATTATGTTATCCTCCGCTAGAAGTGGCGCATAGATGGCCTCTCCAGCTCTTTTAACTTGCTCATAAAGTTCTTCTGAAAATGGGGCAGGTGCTTTAGGCACGTAGCCCCTCGCCTTGAATTCTTCTGGAATGTAATCAACGTTGATCCACTTCCTGTATTTCTCCCTCAAATCGTAAGGGACATGGGCGCCTTTGATAACTCCGTCCACATCGATCTCCTTCCCGGTGAGATGTCTCAAGCCAAAATGGACAGCTCGTTTCCTGAACAAGGGAGGGACTGCTTGGTTTTGCTGATAGGAGGGCAAATAAAAGTCCCCTGTTTGTAAGAATGGGTAGATCAGGACCTGACCTCGCAGGCTTGGAAGGTCCTCTCTGGTCACCAGCTCTTGACAAACGGCCGCGGCAAATGTCCCCCCGCTACTCTCCCCAACAATGGCGATACAGCTGGGGTCCACTCTGTATTCCTTTGCGTTCTTCAGAAAGTGGATTGCAGCAGTACAGCAGTCCAGGAATGGGACTGGATACGGATGCTCAGGAGCTAAACGGAATCTAAAGAGAAAGCAAAAGGTTGCCCACATTCAATCACATACAGGCCATTTTGGCCATCTGTCATGGATGCCCTAAATGGCCTCGGTCCAGTATACCTGAAGGAGCGTCTCTACCCCCATCGTTCTGCCCAGACACTGAGGTCCAGCACTGAGGGCCTTCTGGCGGTTCCCTCCCTGCAAAAAGCCAAGTTACAGGGAACCAGGCAGAGGGCCTACTTGGTAGTGGCACCCGCCCTGTGGAACACCCTCCCACCAGATGTCAAAGAGAAAAATAACTACCAAACTTTTAGAAGACATCTGAAGGCAGCCCTGTTTAGGGAAGTGTTTAGTGTTTAATAGGTTATTGTAATTTAGTGTTTTGTTGGAAGCCGCCATGAGTGGCTGGGGAAACCCAGCCAGATGGGTGGGGTATAAATAATAAATTATTATTATTATTATTATTATTATTATTATTATTATTATTATTATTGCTTTGGCTGAGATCCCTGCATTGGATTGGACTAGATGGCCCTTGGGTCCCTTCTAACTCTTAAGATTCTATGATTACTGCATGGCATACTGCAAGGGTTGGGAATGTTTTTACCCCCCCCCCAGGGCCACATTCCTTTCTGTGTAACCTTCTGGGGGCCACAGCTGTGAGTGGGACCTAAGACAAAAATGGCAAGCAAATGCAAACTTTCGCCAGGGTGGTGCTACCTGCTCTGGTTATCTCCTGCTTGGACTACTGCAATGCGCTCTATGTGGGGCTAACGTTGAAGGCGACTTGGAAACGACAACTAATCCAGAATGCAGAAGCTAGACTGGTGACTGGGGGCAGCCACCAGGACCATGTAACACTGTAGTCCTAAAAGAACTACATTGGTTCCCAGTACGTTTCTGAGCACAATTCAAAGTGTTGATGTTGACCTTTAAAGCCCTAAATGGCTTTGGCCCCTGTAGGGAGCAGCTACACTCCCATCGTCCAGCCTGGACACAAAGATCCAGCTCCAAGGGCAGTGGCGTAGCGTGGGGGTGCAGGGGGGCCAGCCGCACCGGGCGCAACATCTGGGGTTAGGGCAAATCCATGGGTTAGGGGCGCAAATCCACGGGTTAGGGGGCGCAAATCCACGGGTTAGGGGGCGCAAATTACTTGCCTTGCCCCGGGTGCTGACAACCCATGCTACGCCACTGTCCAAGGGCCTTCTGGTGGTTCCCTCATTGCGAGAGGAGAAATTACAGGGAACCAGGCAGAGGGCCCCTTGTGGAACACCCTCCCAGCAGATGTCAAGGAGATAAATAGTGATGTGATTTTTAACAGACATCTGAAGGCAGCCCTGTTCAGGGAAATTTTTAGTGGGTGATGTTATACAGTGGTACCTCTGGTTGCGAACGGGACCCGTCCGCCACCTGAGCAGAACGCAACCCCGTCTGCGCGTGTGCAGGTCACGATTCGCCTCTTCTGTGCATGTGTGTGATGTCATTTTGAGCGTCTGCGAATGCTTGAGCGACAAAACCTGGAAGTAACCCGTTCCATTACTTCCGGGTCGCCGTGGGACGTATCTTGAAAGAATGTAACCTGAACCAAACGTAACAAGAGGTATGACTGTATTGTATTTTTACTGTGTTTTGTTGGGAGCCGCCCAGAGTGGCTATATAAATTAAAAACATATTATTATTATTATTATTATTATTATTATTATTATTATTATTATTGGTTTAGGTCTTCGGAAAGGTAGAAGCTGGGGGGCATTACACAATCTTTACAATGAGAGTGAAGCCACTTACCCGACACTCACAACTACTGAATCACTTAGGTGGGCAAAGGAACGACAAACCCTTTCAGAGGCTCCTGGAAGAAAGCACAAGCCCCTCCCCCCATTACCATTCTTTCCCTTGAAATCATTGTGAGTTGGGTGCAGTGCTAGTCCTACTGAAAGTAAATTTATCGAAATCAAGAGATAGGACTAATTTCGATCTGCTTATTTATCTATTTTTATGTCATGAGGTGTATATGACACCTGATTGCAGAAAACAGCAACTTTCCATGAATTTCATCTGGGAAAAGCGAAGTTGGATTGAACTCTTTGTCAATGGGTCACCGCCAGCTGAAACCCATTATGTGGATTTTACTGATCAGTAACAGAGCAGTGTCAATGGGTAAAAATCAGAACAGAACCAAACTTCCACCCACATTTCTGGGCTTCTTTCCAGTTATTTCCAATCACCTCTGGAAGCCCTTTCAGAGAAGTCCTTTGAGGCACGAATCAGAAAAAACCTTCTTTGATATTCTAAGGATTTTTTTCTTTGAGCCTGACACTAAACTTAAACTGCCTACAGGAGCAGTACAAACCACTCCCAGGAACTTTACATGAAAGTACCACCCCAAATTCTCCTCAGATGATAACGCGAACCATTTTGAAACTATTTCAAAGAACTTACGGATGCTTCCAAAGAGTCCAGCGCTTCCATGAAGATAGATGGTTCCTCTCCTGTTCCCGGCAGGTGATGTCTTGGGCCAGTACACCCTCACGGGCACCTCATCGAAAACCAGGTCCTTTATGGTCAACTTTGAGTCTTTTATTGGTGGCATTGCCTTGTACACAGCCCTCCAGATGATATACCTATGGCAAATGCCCAGTTTTTCCAGAAGCACTCCCTGTTTAAACCAAAACATTCAGAATTTATTATCAGCCCTCATCCTTGATAGTTTTGCAACAACAACAACAACAACAACAACAACAACAACAACAACAACAACAATTTATACCCTGTCCATCTGCCTGGATGACACCCAATTTTTGCCTTTTTTTTTTTTAAGCAGAAAGCATTGTCTTATACATGGAAAAAATATGGTACTTCCTTTTATCCGTCCTGACCCTTCCAACATGCAACTTCACTTGATGTCCACAAGGTCTGCTTGTCATAATTGAGGGAGGAAGACTTTTCTCTATGTTATGCATAATTTTATAAACTTCTATCATGTCACATGTTACTTGCCATTTCTGTAAACTAAAATATTTCAGATGTGGAACGCCCTCTCGTCCGATGTCAAGGAGATAAGGAACTATAGTGGTACCTCAGGTTACATACGCTTCAGGTTACATACGCTTCAGGTTACAGACTCCACTAACCCAGAAATAGCGCTTCAGGTTAAGAACTTTGCTTCAGGATGAGAACAGAAATCGTGCTCCAGTGGCGCGGCAGCAGCGGGAGGCCCCATTAGCTATAGTGGTGCTTCAGGTTAAGTACAGTTTCAGGTTAAGTACGGACCTCCGGAACAAATTAAGTACTTAACCTGAGGTACCACTGTACACAGATTTCAGAAGACATCTGAAGGCAGCCCTGTACTGGGAAGTTTTTAATGTTTGATTGTTTTATTATGATTTTATATTTTGTTGGAACCACTCAGAGTGTCTCGGGAAACCCAGCCAGATGGGCGGCATAAAAATAATAAAATCATTATTATTATTATTATTATTATTATTATTATTATTAATTGTAGAGGGTGTGACTTCAGTCCCGTGACATATATATAAAGAAACTCACCAGTACAAGTACATATCCCACTAAGAAATCGGCAAGGAGTAATATTGCACGACAGCTTATTCCTCGAGGCAGGTGGGTCCTGGTAAGGTGATAATAAACTCCCCATGCAAACAGCAAGGAATGAATAGAAATGGTCACGTATAATATCAGCACCCACAGAGTTCCACCACATGCCATTTCCCTTCAACTCAGAAGCACAGAAGCGGTGACTGTGCCTTACCTGATGCTACGTGGCTCTTGTGGTTTAGCAATGGTGTTCTCTTGCACACTGTGTAGATTGTTCTCTTTTGTATGAGAACACTCTGCGCCATGTGGAAGAGAACAAAACCACGGCCAACCCGCATATCTTTCCATTGAGAAGAAAAGAAGCAGTTTAGTAATTCCTTCAGAAACTGCAAGATGTCCTTTTGGAGGTGCATCTTGAGGTGTGTGAATTTGCCCAGCCCCTCCTCTAGAGGGAAGAGGTACATGGGATTTCCAAGGCCTCTGATAGCTAATCAGATTAGGGCAAGAAACCCTTTTTGTTTGTGTGTGTAATATTTTTTAATTTGTTTTTACAAGTACAAATGTATAACAAAATTGTTTAAATAACCATACTCTGAGATTCTCTGAATGTCCGGACTTCCCTCCACCCCCTACAAGGGTCCTTGTACCAATAATTACAACTACATATCAGTCTTTTCTCCATAATTTTTGTATTCCCGAATTGTCCATAATTTCCGTTACATTACAAGTGAGTCTTAAAGTCCAGCTAAAGTTTTAATTTGTTTACAATGGTCTCCTAGGTAAATTATAAAATTTTCCCATTATTTTTTAAAGCCCTTGTCTTCTTAATTCCTGAGTCAGTTTTGCCTTTTCGGCAATTTGGCTTGCCATTCTTCCCTAGTCGCAATTTTTCCTTCTTTCCACCTTTGGGCTAATAACATCCGTGAAGCTGTTGTTGCATACATGAAAAGTCTTTTCAGATCTTTTGGAATCTCGGCGCCTATAATTCCTAATAGAAACGCTTCTGGTTTTTTTAACAAAAGTTATTTTAAACATTTTTTTCAATTCATTACACACCATTTCCCAAAATGATTTTGTTATCCTACATGACCACCACATATCGTAAAAGATACCCTCATTTTCTTTACACTTCCAACAGGTATTTGAACTTGTTTAGGTAACTTAGTAGGAGTCAAATACCATTGGTACCTCATTTTCATATAATTTTCTTTCAGCGCACAACATGCTGTAAATTTCAAATCAATTTTCCAAAGCCTTTCCCAATGTACCATTTGTATCTTATGTCCCAAATCCCGTGCCCAGTGTATCATAACCAATTTAACCTGTTCATCTTTTGTATGTCATTACAGGAGCAAATTATACATTTTTGACAGATTTTTAATATTACTTTCTAGAAGTTCTTTTTGAAATTTTGATATTTTGTAACTAAAACCTTTCTTTTTACCTATCTTAAAGATATCATTTGATTGGTGATACTGTAACCAATCAGTTATGTTATACAGCTGCCTTTATCTCTTCAAATTCTTTTAGTTTTAACTGATTTTCAACTTCAATTAGCAGCTCTTTATAGATCGGCCAATTACTTCTCATATTGCTGGCCCTGCAAGACATCTTCATTTTTGTGATGCGCCCACGTAAAATACTTCTGCCACTTTCCCCCCTTGTGAGTTGGTTGGTTGCTGTTATTGTTTAGTCATTTAGTCGTGTCCAACTCTCTGTGACCCCATGGACCGGAGCACGCCAGGCACTCCTGTCTTCCACTGCCTCCCACAGTTTGGTCAAACTCATGTTGGTAGCTTTGAGAACACTATCCAACCATCTCGTCCTCTGTCATCCCCTTCTCCTTGTGCCCTCAATCTTTCCCAACATCAGGGTCTTTTCCAGGGAGTCTTCTCTTCTCATGAGGTGGCCAAAGTATTGGAGTCTCAGCTTCAGGATCTGTCCTTCCAGTGAGCACTCAGGGCTGATTTCCTTTAGAATAGGTTTGACCTTCTTGCAGTCCATGGGACTCTCAAGAGTCTCCTCCAGCACCAGAATTCAAAAGCATCAATTCTTCGGTGATCAGCCTTCTTTATGGTCCAGCTCTCACTTCCATACATCACTACTGGGAAAACCATAGCTTTAACTATACAGACCTTTGTTGGCAAGGTGATGTCTCTGCTTTTTAGGATGCTGTCTAGGTTTGTCATTGCTTTACTCCCAAGAAGCAGCCGTCTTTTAATTTTGTGGCTACTGTCACCATCTGCAGTGATCACGGAGCCCAAGAAAGTAAAATCTCTCACTGCCTCCATTTCTTCCCCTTCTATTTGCCAGGAGGTGATGGGACCAGTGGCCATTATCTTCGTTTTTTTGATGTTGAGCTTCAGGCCATATTTTGCATATTTTTGCTTTTCTTCCAAGAAGCAGGCATCTGAGTTGGTTAGCTCAGATTATTAGGGATGGCACATCAATGCAGGTATGGCTGGCCGGCACAAAACTGCAGCGCCTTCCTCCCAACACCAGTGCCACTGCCCCTTGCCAGGACAGTAGAGTGAGCAGAGAAGTCTTTGCTGCCAAACCTGCCTGGTCAGTTGCTCTTGCACAAATCCGATTGCTGCTCATACATCTCCACATTTCATGTATTTAGTTCATTGTTTTATAAAAAGATATTTACATTCTGCTGCTTCATAAAAGAAAAAAACCGTTTACTGCAATAGTACATAAAACCATACCATAAACCCTATAAAATTTAAACGAAATCTTTTGTATTTAGAGTCACATAACTTTAGAGTTTGGGGACGTGGGTGGCGCTGTGGGTAAAAGCCTCAGCGCCTAGGGCTTGCCGATCGAAAGGTCGGCGGTTCGAATCCCCACGGCGGGATGCGCTCCCGTTGCTCGGTCCCAGCGCCTGGCAACCTAGCAGTTCGAAAGCACCCCCGGGTGCAAGTAGATAAATAGGGACTGCTTACTAGCGGGAAGGTAAACAGCGTTTCCGTGTGCGGCTCTGGCTCGCCAGAGCAGCGATGTCACGCTGGCCACGTGACCCGGAAGTGTCTCCGGACAGCGCTGGCCCCCGGCCTATAGAGTGAGATGGGCGCACAAGCCTAGAGTCTGTCAAGACTGGCCCGTACGGGCAGGGGTACCTTTACCTTTTAACTTTAGAGTTTGGTCCAGGGACTCCCGGCTCATAAACCCCACCTTGAAAGACACACATGCCTCCCAGAAGCACTAAAATGGTGAGTCCGCAGTACAGCACAGCTGAAAGGTTAGCATCTCCTTGGACAGTGGCTGATGAGCCAGATACTATGTCAGGGACCTCAGTCATTCATAAGCACACTCACTCAAGGAGTCTGTGTCCGACACCACTGGAACCCTGCGCCACAATTGCCTTTATTATCCTTCATGGTGATAATTTGGACAATCAGTCCATGCAGTAAAAAGGTAAAAGGTAAAGGACCCCTGGAGTCCAGTGAAAGGCGACTATGGGGTTGTGGCACTCATCTCGCTTTCAGGCCGAGGGCTTGCCGATCGGAAGGTTGGTGGTTCGAATCTCTGTGACGGCGTGAGCTTCTGTTGCTCGGTCACTGCTCCTGCCAACCTAGCAGTTTGAAAGCACACCGGTGCAAGTAGATAAATAGGTACTGCTGTGGCGGGAAGGAAAACAGCATTTCTGTGCGCTCTGGCTTCCGTCACAGTGTTCCGTTGCACCAGAAGCGGTTTAGCCCTGCTGGCCATATGACCCAGAAAGCTGTCTGTGGGCAAACGCTGGCTCCCTCGGCCTGAAAGCAAGATGAGCGCCACAACCCCGTAGTCGCTGTATAGGGGTCCTTTACCTTTACCTTTTTTTAAATGGCAGGTGGTGGCAGCTGCAGAAGCTCGGACCTGATGACCTGGATCTGCACTGCAACAGCCAAAATGCGGTACTCTTGTTGCAGCAACCAATGCTGTAACATTGGGGAAGCATCACAGAACAACTGATTGAGTGGAATGAAGTGTGGACGGTCCAGCATAAATCCACCACTGATGCACTTTTATTGTGTCCATGACGTGGTTTTGGAATGCATCTGCGAAAGGATGCTGGCCAATCAGGAGGGGCCCTGGCTCTGCACTTTTGAATTGGCTACGTTCCAGCAGGAGGATGCCCAGTTCTGTCGATTTCCTCAAGCAAATCCAAGCTTTCGCCTAAGAAAGCTTGGATTTTAAGCAGAAAAGACTTTTTATTTATGTGACGACAGTCGCACGGATGTTGCTAGCCCAGAGATGGAAAGAAGGCAAGGTCCCTACCAGAGAAGAATGGCAAACTAAACTGTTGGATTATACCGAAATAATAATAATAATAATAATAATAATAATAATAATAATATAATTTATTATTTATACCCCGCCCATCTGGCTGGGCTTCCCCAGCCACTCTGGGCGGCTTCCAAAAAATTATTAAAATACTGTAGTACATGGCAAAACATGAAATGGCAAAACTGCAGGAACCAAGAGGACCAAAACTTTAACAAAGAATGGGGAATTTTTTTAATTTATCTTGGAGACCAGATGAAAACATTAGCACGATTGTAGCAAACATTATGGACAAAATGGAGTGATATAAAATATGGACTGTTGAATAATATGCAGTTGAAAAGGTTAACAATAGGACCCATAGAAGGGAATTTCGAAAGTCCAGAGATTTGGAGGAATCTACAAATGTGGATGTGTACGGTTGTATTAGGGACGCGGGTGGCACTGTGGGTTAAAGCCTCAGCGCCTAGGACTTGCCAATCGAAAGGTCGGCGGTTCGAATCCCCACGGCGGGGTGTGCTCCTGTCACTCGGTCCCAGCGCCTGCCGACCTAGCAGTTCGAAAGCATCCCCGGGTGCAAGTAGATAAATAGGGACCGCTTACTAGCGGGAAGGTAAACGGCGTTCCGTGTGCTGCGCTGGCTCGCCAGATGCAGCTTGTCACGCTGGCCACGTGACCCGGAAGTGTCTGCGGACAGCGCTGGCTCCCGGCCTATAGAGTGAGCTGAGCGCACAACCCTAGAGTCTGGCAAGACTGGCCCGTACGGGCAGGGGTACCTTTACCTTTACCTTACGGTTGTATTGCTATAATTTTATACTTGTGAAATCAAATAAAAAATATTTTTAAAAAGAAAGAAAAGAAAGCTTGAATTTTATATTGTCCCCCCCGTCCCCGTCCCCCAAATTCCTCTGCTCCCCCTCCACCCCCTGCTTTTGTAGGCTTTGCTATTTTCTGCTACCTGGAGAGCCTCCCAGAAAAACATGGCATGGAGCCAAGACTCTGAAAAACTGGTATTTTCCAAGTATTTCCAGAATCTGGATAACTCATGCTTCAGAGTTCTCTCAGTTTACATAGAGGGAAGAGAAAGGAAAAAAGAACCGAGCTGAGGTAATGCTTGACACTGGGTGGCTGGCAACCGGGCAGACTCGGAAGCTGAAGGAAAGCTGTGTTGTTTCTTAGCAGAGTGTATTGCTTACCATGAGCATTCATAGTTTATGCACCACTTATTAACCAGCAGGCATCGCAGGTTTCTAGACCTCATGATTGCAAAAGCAAGTCTGCCTCCAGCCACTCTGGATGGCGTCCAACATATATAAAAACATAATAAAACAGTAAGCATTTAAAAAAACACCTTCCCTATACAGTGGTGCCTCGCAAGACGAAAAGAATCCGTTCCGCGATTCTTTTCTTCTAGCGGTTTTTTCGTCTTGCGAAGCAACCCCATTGGCGGCTAAGCGGATTAGTGCTATTAGCGATTTAGCGCTATTAGCGGCTTAGCGGCTAAGCTGTTAAAAGGCTATTAACAGCTTAGCCGCTTTGAAAAAGGGGGGGGAAGCGGGGGGGGGGGAAATGGCGAGACTCAGCCCATAGGGAACTTCGTCTTGTGAAGCGCCTCCACGACGGAAAACCCTTTCGTCTAGCGGGTTTTCCGTCTTGCGAGGTATTCGTCTTGCGGGGCACCACTGTACAGGTCTGCCTTCAGATGTCTTCTAAAGGTTGTATAGTTACTTATCTCCTTGGCTCGCCGGTTGCATAACTCCATACCCTCTAATATTTCTCCGATGAAAATAGGGACGTCCTATTCCATACCTTCCAATAGGCTAAGGAAAAGAAGATATTATTTATGTATGCAACAACGGCAGTGTGGATACTTCTGGCCCAGAGATGGAAAGAAGATAAAGTCCCAACCAGAGAAGAGTGGCTGATAAAGATGATGGACTACGCTGAAATGGCGAAAATGACCTGTAAGATTAGAAAACAGGAACATAGAAATTTTAATGAGGAATAGGGAAAATTTATAAGCTACCTCGGAGAACACCGTAAACAACTAAAAACTTTGGCATAACGCTTGTAATGTAACAAGTACTATGGTTAAAAAGGGACTTTTAAGAAAAGATGGAGAATATTGTAAGATGCAATTGAAAACAGATTGGCAATGGGACCCATTGAGGGGTGGAGGGAAATGCAAGGATTCAGGGGATCATATGTGTATGATTATGGCTATTATTTGAATATAAATGTAAATTGTAAAACTGGATTATGTCCTGCTGGATTATGTCCATTTGGATCCCTTCCAATCAGGATTCAGGCCTCATCATAGGACTGAAACTGCCTTGGTCGCACTGGTCGATGATCTCCGGCGGGCTAGGGACAAAGGTGAGAGCTGTTTCCTAGTTCTGCTGGCTCTCAGCGGCTTTTGACACCATCGACCATAACATCCTTCTGGGCCGTCTAGAGGGGCTGGGAGCTGGGGGCACTGTTATACAGTGGTTCCGCTCCTTCCTCCTGGGCTCTGTTCAGAAAGTGGGGGGGGGGATAAGTGTTCAGACCCCTGGGATCTCACTTGTGGGGTGCCTCAGGGCTCTGTCCTCTCCCCCATGCTTTTCAACATCTACATGCAGCCGCTGCGAGAGATAATCAGGGGGTTTGGGCTGGGTGTCCATCAATATGCGGATAATAAATCAGAACCGGTGAAGGTGGTGAAGGTCCTGTGTCAGTGTCTGGAGGTGATTGGAGGATGGATGGCGGTTAACAGATTGACGCTGAATCCTGACAAGACAGAAGTCCTGTTTTTGGCGGACAGGAGGTGGGCAGGTGTGGAGGACTCCCTGGTCCTGAATGGGGTAACTGTGCCCCTGAAGGACCAGGTGCGCAGCCTGAGAGTCATTTTGGACTCACAGCTGTCCATGGAGGCACAGGTCAATTCTGTGTCCAGGGCAGCTGTCTACCAGCTCCATCTGGTATGCAGGCTGAGACCCTACCTGCCCGCGGACTGTCTCGCCAGAGTGGTGCATGCTCTAGTTATCTCTTGCTTGGACTACTGCAATGCGCTCTATGTGGGGCTACCTTTGAAGGTGACCCAGAAACTACAACTAATCCAGAATGCGGCTGCTAGACTAGTGTCTGGGAGCGGCCACTGAGACCATATAACACCGGTCCTGAAAGACCTATATTGGCTCCCAGTACGTTTCCGAGCAGAATTCAAGTGTTGGTGCTGACTTTTAAAGCCCTAAACGGCCTCGGTCCAGTATACCTGATGGAGCGTCTCCGCCCCCATCGTTCTGCCCAGACACTGAGGTCCAGCGCCGAGGGCCTTCTGGCAGTTCCCTCGGAACCAGGCAGAGGGCCTTCTCAATAGTAGCACCCGCCCCGTGGAATGCCCTCCCACCAGATGTCCAAGAGAAAAACAACTACCAGACTTTTAGAAGATGTTAGGGGTTCAGGGAGAGAGGCGCAGATGAGGGAGGAGACTGAGAGCGAGGGGGAAGGATCCCAGGGCGACGAGGAAGAAGATGACAATGAGTCGAGGGGTTCCATGAGTCTCTCCAGTGAATCGGAGGATTCCCAAAAGGGAGCGCCCCTGGTCAGGCCAAGGGGAGCCACAGGGGGGAGTAGTCAGGAGCAGGGCAGCAGCAGGGGAACCCCCAGTGGGAGTTGGAGATCGGGACCGGCTTCTCCGCCGGAACGGAGTGAAGGGGGTGGAGTTCCCAGTGTGTCAGACGGAGCAGAGCAGGAAGCAGAGAGGGGAAGGAGATCGGGGCAAGACGTCCTGCCGGAAGGGGCGGAGAGTAGTACCGAGAGCAGTGTAACTGTCAAAAGGAAGGTCAGAAGCAGCGTACGCGCGCCAAGTTCAAATGTGGAAGCGCGCGGAAGTGAGGAGAGCCCGGAGGAGGAGCCTGGTCCCAAAGCACGGAGGAGGGGGGAGCAGGAGTCAGAGGTTTCAGCCACTGGGGAATCCCGGAGGGAGGGAACCCAGGGGGGCAGAAAGACCCTGCGGAAAAGGAAGGAGAGGAAGAGGTGGTCCAGCGCAAGCCTCTTAAACTGGTGTAGAGGCGGGACTGATTCAGAAGGGACTTCAGCGGTCTAAGCCTAACAGACGTGGGGTCACGCGCCTCGGATGTGAAGCTAACAATGTTCTACAATAAAAGCTTTTGTACATAAGCTGGACTTGTAGAACATTGTTAGCTCCACATCCGAGGCGCGTGACCCCACGTCTGTTAGGCTTAGACCGCTGAAGTCCCTTCTGAATCAGTCCCGCCTCTACACCAGTTTAAGAGGCTTGCGCTGGACCACCTCTTCCTCTCCTTCCTTTTCCGCAGGGTCTTTCTGCCCCCCTGGGTTCCCTCCCTCCGGGATTCCCCAGAGGCTGAATCCTCTGACGCCTGCTCCCCCCTCCTCCGTGCTTTGGGACCAGGCTCCTCCTCCGGGCTCTCCTCACTTCCGCGCGCCTCCACATTTGAACTTGGCGCGCGTACGCTGCTTCTGACCTTCCTTTTGACAGTTACACTGCTCTCGGTACTACTCTCCGCCCCTTCCGGCAGGACGTCTTGCCCCGATCTCCTTCCCCTCTCTGCTTCCTGCTCTGCTCCGTCTGACACACTGGGAACTCCACCCCCTTCACTCCGTTCCGGCGGAGAAGCCGGTCCCGATCTCCAACTCCCACTGGGGGTTCCCCTGCTGCTGCCCTGCTCCTGACTACTCCCCCCTGTGGCTCCCCTTGGCCTGACCAGGGGCGCTCCCTTTTGGGAATCCTCCGATTCACTGGAGAGACTCATGGAACCCCTCGACTCATTGTCATCTTCTTCCTCGTCGCCCTGGGATCCTTCCCCCTCGCTCTCAGTCTCCTCCCTCATCTGCGCCTCTCTCCCTGAACCCCTGACAGAAGACATCTGAAGGCAGCCCTGCTTAGGAAAGCTTTTAATGTTTAATAGACTATTGTATTTTAATATTCTGTTGAAAGTCACCCAGAGTGGCTGGGGAAACCCAGCCAGATGGGCGGGGTATAAATAATAAATTCTTCTTCTTCTTCTTCTTCTTCTTCTTCTTCTTCTTCTTCTTCTTCTTCTTCTTCTTCTTCTCCTCCTCCTCCTCCTCCTCCTCCTCCTCCTCCTCCTCCTCCTCCTCCTCCTCCTCCTCCTTCACAACCCCTGGGTTTATAGTCAGGTTGACGTGGAACTACTATGGGCAGCGGTGCAAGCTGAAAGTGCAGAGCAGCGGCAACAACAAGATCATAATGGAAGATGCCTAGCAGGACTTATGCAGTTCTTCAGAAAGATGCGTTAAGATGGCAATGAGTTATTTAAAGGGTCAAAGCACAGCCTTCCCATCAGCATGTGAACCAGAGACGGGCCTTCTGCAGTTCTTTCAGAAAGCAAAGAGTGCGGTAATCAACATCTGCGCATGTGTAAAGATGGTAGAATCATAGAATCAAGAGTTGGAAGGGATCCCAAGGGTCATTTAGTCCAACCCCCTGCAATGCAGAAAATCTGCCCTCAGCCATCTCTGGGTAGACGCTGGATGTTCAGTTATGCTGTGTGTGCTACAACAGAAGCCTGTATATTGGAGCTTTTAAAAGTTAAATGAGCGTACCTTTGGCTAGATTGTGCCCATAATAATTTGTATTACATGGTTGTCGCTTTCATCCGTTTTGTGTGAGCCATCCAGTGTGTCTGGATTGGTGTACAGAAATCATGGGAACAACATCATCAAACGCCTTGGCTCACCATTATCTAAGTGCCTCTGCCTTTTATCTGAAGCTCTGTTTTAAGTAGAAAATAACAGCCATTTAGAAAATATAAATCTTGTGAGCTCGTCTTGTGAAGTTCTCCAGTGCATACAAAGTTCTCTCTGTGCGTGTTGGTGCGGTTGGTTTTTCCCTCTTTCTTTTCAATTAACAACAAAGGAAACCCGCTGACACAGTGAATTTTGATCTGGAAAATGAAACTTGACATAACAGGTAGTTAGCTACATTTTTCTTAATCTCTGGTAGTTGCCCAGAGGCTGCTTTTAATAAATCTCCCTCCGTCTGCACCTCCAAAGAAACAATGTGACCGCATTCACATTAATAAAAGAGCATCTATAATAACCCTCCCAAGTCTTATAATGTTGCCAATCCACATTCTGTGGTTTTGAAAAAACAAACCAAAAGACGAAGACTCAGATATTGAATGAAAAGTATATATGTTTTGCCATTGGCTTCGGTGGGATCAGGAGCACTCTCTATTTTTGTGCAGCGCTTTCAGACTAGAATCGTGTAACTTCCGGCACTTGGTGGCTGAAAGAAGATCCACTCTTGCTACATCCAGAGCAGAGAGGGCTGCAAGTTTTTAAAGTATTCCCCTACACTTCTGATAGTCAGTGGGTGCGGCCAGCCAGGTAGAGAAGGGCAGATCTTGGGAGGGTACATGTGTATTCTGGAGCAGAAACAAGATAGAATTTGGTGGGACCTGGCAAAGAGGGACACTATGAAATTTGGTAGAGCCTAGGGATGCAGGTGGCGCCGTGGGTTAAACCACAGAGCCTAGGGCTTGCTGATCAGAAGGTCGGCAGTTCGAATCCCTGCGACGGGGTGAGCTCCTGTTGCTCAGTCCCTGCTCCTGCCAACCTAGCAGTTCAAAAGCAAGTCAAAGTGCAAGTAGATAAATAGGTACCACTCCGGCGGGAAGGTAAACAGCGTTTCCGTGCGCTGCTCTGGTTCGCCAGAAGAGGCTTAGTCATGCTGGCCACATGACCCGGAAGCTGTACGCCGGCTCCCTCGGCCAATTAAGCGAGATGAGCGTTGCAACCCCAGAGTTGGTCACGAATGGACCTAATGGTCAGGGGTCCCTTTATCTTTACTTTTACTTTTACCTAGGGAGACAATAAAACATCATTTCCTACTCTGCACTGCATTGGTTTTGTGCAGTGCTGTTTCCATTCCATTGCAGTTCATCTTCTGCATTATTGGTCTCCCTGCCCACTGTGGTGAATTCACACAACTTATGTACTTTACGTAATTAATTATCTAAATCGTGTAACCGCATTGTCATTGTGATGAACCTAGCATCCTTCTCTCACAGTAGCCCATAAGTAGGACTTGAGCACATCAGCCCTCTTTCCTCCTATGGCTTCTGGCAACTGTAATTCAGAAGCATACGGCCTCCAACAGTGGAGACAAGACATAGACACCATGGCTAGGAGCGATTGAGACCTTTATTGCCCACAGATTTGCCCAGTCCTCTTTAAAACCATCCAGTTAGGTGGCAATCAGCACTTCTTGTGGCAGTGAGTTCCATAATCCAACAATGCACTGCGTGAAGAGAAGAAGAAGAAGAAGAAGAAGAAGAAGAAGAAGAAGAAGAAGAAGAAGAAGAAGAATAAGAATAATAATTTATTATTTGTACCCCACCCATCTGGCTGGGTTTCCCCAGCCACTCTGGGCGGCTTCCAACAAAGATTAAAAATACATCAAAATGTCACACATTCAAAACTTCCCTAAACAGGGCTGCCTTCAGATGTCTTCTAAATGTCAGGTAGTTGTTTATCTCTTTGACATCTGATGGGAGGGCGTTCTACAGGGCGGGCGCCACTACCGAGAAGGCCCTCTGCCTGGTTCCCTGTAGCTTTGCTTCTCACAGTGAGGGAACCGCCAGAAGGCCCTCGGAGCTGGACCTCAGTGTCCAGGCTGAACGATGGAGCTGGAGACGCTCCTTCAGGTATACTGGGCCGAGGCCGTCTTTTTGTCTAAATCTTCCAACATTCAGGTTGATTGGATGCAGATGCTTCTCTCTGGGTACCTAATGTTGGGTCAGTTCTCTCGTACAACCGCTTACCTGAATAAAGCAAACATTGCAAAAACTCAACACAGCAGCAGCAGCAGCAGCACCCCACTGTGGGTCTCCTCCAAAGGAAATCAGAACCTATAGTATGGTCCCTCGAGGAAGTGGTGGGCACACAGTGCTGCAGCAAAATGAAATACAGTGGTACCTCGGGTTAAGAACTTAATTTGTTCTGGAGGTCCGTTCTTAACCTGAAACTGTTCTTAACCTGAAGTACCACTTTAGCTAATGGGGCCTCCCGCTGCTGCGCCCCCGCCAGAGCACGATTTCTGTTCTCATCCTGAAGCAAAGTTCTTAACCCGGGGTACTATTTATGGGTTAGCGGAGTCTGTAACCTGAAGCGTCTGTAACCTGAGGTACCACTGTACCGTCCATGTTCTGCTCTGGCTCCCACATTCCATTGCTTGAGCAGAAGATAACCATCTTGTGTGAGCGAAGAAAAGGTCGAAGCAAATGGATGAACTCAATCCTTAGAGCTGGACTTTCCACCACAAAAAGGCAAAGCTGAAACAGACACACACACCCCACCCCCAAAAAGGGGAGTGAGTGCAACTTGCTGGAGGCCATGGAAGAGCTAGGGTTGGAACGCAAGTGCTTCCACTGGAAGGTCATATGCAGGAAGAGATAACTAGGCCATTCCTGTCTGTCCATCCACACCCTCGATGGGCGTTTTATAGAGTCACAAACAGATAGGAATTCCTGAGACTCTGCATCTCTAGGTATTTATGATGCTAATCGCTCTAGCATATGACTGCCTCAGGGCAATGATATGCCTGCTTTGAGAAGCATTAAGAAACACAGCGCAAGAGTCTTGCAGCACCTTAAAAAGACTGAGAAATTGAATTGGACAGAAGTTTTCATAGACTAGAATCCATGTAATGAGATGCACAAAAATACACCTATGTGTTTGTTGGGCGTGAGGGAGGAATTGTAAGAGACGGCGCTGCAAGGATAGGCCAATACAGTGGTACCTCGGGTTACAAACACTTCGGGTTACAGACTCCGCTAACCCAGAAATGCTACCTCGGGTTAAGAACTTTACCTCAGGATGAGAACAGAAATCGTGCGCTGGTGGTGTGGTGGCAGCGGGAGGCCCCATAAGCTAAAGTTGTACCTCAGGTTAAGAACAGTTTCAGTTTAAGAACAGACCTCCAGAACGAATTAAGTTCATAACCAGAGGTACCACTGTAATGCCATTTATGACAGTTCAATTGAAGCCTAAGATTGATGTGGATGTTTTATGTTATTAAGGGGGAAAGCAACTGGGAAACCTCATATTTACTTTCATATAAGTGTGTGGGACGGTCCTAGATTTACAGAAGCCGTCCCGATTTCTGATTTGATTCCGGAATGTCCCGCTTTTCCTTGTTGTTGTTGTTTAGTCGTTTAGTCGTGTCCGACTCTTCGTGACCCCATGGACCAGAGCACGCCAGGCACCTCTGTCCTCCACTACCTCCCGCAGTTTGGTCAAACTCATGCTGGTAACCTCGAAAACACTATCCAACCATCTCGTCCTCTGTCGCCCCCTTCTCCTTGTGCCCTCCATCTTTCCCAGCATCAGGGTCTTTCCCAGGGAGTCTTCTCTTCTCATGAGGTGGCCAAAGTATTGGAGCCTCAGCTTCACGATCTGTCGCTTTTCCTTAGGATGTCCCTATTTCCACCGGAGAAATGTTGGAGGGTGTGGAGTTATGCAACCTCTGAGCTGAAGAGATAAGTAACTATACAACCTTTAGAAGACATCTGAAGGCAGCCCTGTATAGGGAAGTTTTTAAATGTTTTATTATGATTTTTTTATATGTTGGAAGCTGCCCAGAGTGGCTGGAGCAACCAGTAAGGCGGGTGGTACATACAACAACAACAACAACAACAACAACAA